>NC_081181.1:224625487-224870487 GCF_029867415.1 Vicia villosa
ATAAAATGATAACAAATTGTTCATTTCATTTCTAATTTATAATTGTTTCAAACAACGTAAACACAAAATTAAACATGATTTTTTAATGAACCACATTCCCCGCAAAGTGTGCATCCAAAAAACTTTCGAAACGTCATTCTTCTGAGCCATATTTATGTGTTTCAAACCTCCATCTATTCAAATATATCAACAATCATTTCAAAACTTCTCAATGTACTCCTCAAATCTTTCAAAAATTGACTTATTATACTAATGACATATGCTTAGTCCGATCTACTAAAAACTATCTCATACTGATGAATACAACACTACTTACATAGAGAGTCCTCTTCATCATTTTTTTATCATTATTTTGAGGATATTACATGACTACAAACCTACTGTGATGAGAACAATTCACCCTTTTTTTTTAAATTTTCATAATATTAATTTCTAAAATTTTATTAACCTCGTCAAAATCTTCCATCTCAAATTCTTCATTCAGTGTCCCTTTTAATTTCTCAATCTCTTTTGAGTTTGATTAAATATAAAAGTAGATATTAATTTCCTCATTTCTTTTAAATATGCAAACACAATTGTCATAATCACTACTCATAAAACTATTCTTTACAAATATTCATCAAGCTAATAGAAGTAGATATTAACTTCCTCATTTCTTTTAAATATGCCTACATAATTGTCATAATTACTTCTCATAAAACTATTCTTTAAAAAAAATTCATCAAATCAATGATACCATTGTCTAGAAATTTTCTTCAAGATTTTTTCAAAAGAAAAAAATTTAGATTTGATTTCTAAAAGACATGCTATTCTAAATGACATTTATAATAAAATGAAAGGAGTTCAGTATTTATTTTATTTTATTGGATGGAGTAAAATATATTGGGTAGTGCTTTCTAGAGTAAATTGTATTATATAACTTAGGGTTACTTACGTTTTTTATTCTTATAAATATCTCAAATTTCACTTTTATTTCCTAATAAAAAATAATTTATTTTAATTCCTATAAAATTTTTATGCATGCAGTTTTAGTCCCTACTATTTTTTTAAATTTTAAAAACTGTTTAGTTACCTTTAAAATATTTGTTTATCAAATTATATAATTTTTTAAAATAGAAGAATTAAATATGAATTTCTTAAAATTTAAAAGATAATGATAAAAGTAATACAAATTTTGACTTAGAAATCAAATTTTGAGTTTTTTTTTTTCGAGAAACTTTTTATAACGTTCTAATTAAACATATCTGTAAAACAATCATTTACAAATATACATCAATTTAACAGTAGAGACTATAAGTACGTAAAATATATTATTTTTTAATAGAGACTAAAAATAAAATTTAAAATATTTATAGAGATAAAAAATATATTTAACTCTATAATAGATATTAGTTGTATTGTACTGTACTTGACTTTGAAGTGACATTTTCACATACTCCAAATATTTTACAAAGACTCCTCCCGAGTCAATACTAGTGATGGAATGGAAGGATAAGGAATCAAGTTATTTATATCTCCACGGAACTTGGAAGATTGGTCACAACTCACAAGGGTACTACTAAGCAGTAGTACAATAATCAATTATATTATGAACTGCATTATTCAAGTAATTGCTAGTGGTGTTCTTGTTTGAGAGGTTTCTTAGTGTTCTTTCTTCTTTTGTTATTCTATTGTCGGGTTGGTGTCTGTTCCTCTGATCTTGTTGAGGGTGGATGTTGTCTTTGGCTTTTTGATTTCTATTTGATATGAGTTGTGTTCTAGAATTTTACCTGACATCCATTTCATTATATCTAGCACAATTTTTATTATTTATATTGTCATTTAAAAAATAATTTAATTTCTACCGTATTTTTTTTAAACCGAATATTTACAAGCGATTTTTTTCTATAAATTTATTTATTTATACTGGCAATTTAGTATTTATATCAATTCTTAAGGGAAAACATGTTTTTATTGGCATTTTCGAAATTTCAATTAAAATTTAAAATTTTGCGTATATGATTATCAGTCTTTTTTATTTTAAAAAAAAAGTGGTATCCTACATGCATTTTTATTGACATGTGTATTGGCGATTTATACATGTGTATTGGCGATTTATTTTTTTTGATAAAAATGCATATAGGATATCGCATTTTTAAAAAAATACCGATAAATACGTGGTCATTTATAGATTTTTAAAAACCCGGTAAATACATTGTTTATAGATTGACCGATAGAGTAAAGAGCGCAACTGATGAGTGCTATGTTAGAGGCGACGAAGATGACGGAGAGCAACTGCATCTTAGAGCGGATAGAGTAGCCCCTACTATTTCTCATCGAAGGAGGATATAGCAGTCCCGATTACCCTGCACTCTGCAACATATAGGTGGTAAAGCTGAACGGACAAAGATCTTGATGTCGAGTCAAATGTTATCGTTAATAATGATGTAGAGGTTACTCCTCAAGACGATATCAAGGTTCCTCCTCAAGCTGATACGTAGGTTCTTCCTTAGGCTAGAGATTCTTGTTGTAGCTGATATGGAGGTGGCGGCTCGGACTGATAAAATGTCTTCTATACACACAAATGAAGGGTTCCCTTGAGGGCTCAGTGACCCTACCTTGCTCACTAGATATGTCGATCATGTGACATCTAGATTTTGACATGGAAAGGTACAAATATTTTATTTTAAGTTGTTTTTATTTATTACCGATTAATTGAAAATAATTGATGGTTTAAATTTTAATCTTTATGGAACCGCGTCCCATTGGAGGTGTCCACCCATGAGTGAAGTTGAAGAAATTCTTTGATGTGCAGAATCCATATAAGGTTAGGACGATTGTCGTTGATGCCGACATGCTTCCATTTTTAGACTATTCCCTCACCATGCTCGAAGTTCCACATTTGTTCGCTTTTGTTGAGCGATGGCATAAGGAGACATCCTCTTTTCATCTTCTATTTGGTAATATGAAGATTACCCTAGACGATCTCAAGCCTCTTACTGTTGGAACTAATCTTTACACTTTTGATAATAACAAGTACATTTGTATGAAGAACAATTTTGTACTTTAACGGTTTGTTTAAAGGGTGCAAATATTTTTCATAGATTTTGGACTATAAGTATGCAAGTTCTGGATTATGAACAAATTAACTTTGAACTCTGGGCTCTCAATACTCACTCTGATCCGTCGAAGAAAAAAGTGCTTTACAGCGACAAATCTGATCTACAAAGCATCAAGTCATCTACTAAACAAAGATTATCTTGATCGACTTTGATTTCTTAAGACTCGACGTTTCTCATAACACTTAGACTTACTCTGATCAAGCTTCATCTTAATCTATCAGAAACCTCTGACTCAAGTGAAGAAAGTTAGTAACTCTGGACTCTGACAAAGCTTCACCAAATTTTATCAGAAGCCTCAGTCTGAAAAAGATTACTACGAAGGAAGATAGTGTGAAAATATTAAAAAATACAAATCATCATCATTTTGCAAAACGTTCCAACTTCACCCTCTAACGGATCGATTTTCTTCTATTTAAGGGAGTGTTTGAAGCCATGGAAAAATGACGAAAAAGATTGGAATGGAACAAGTAGTGAAACTCATAATTCTTTTTTCAAAGAAGTTAAGAGAAACACTGGAAAAAATCAAGCATCAACACAAAGAAAAAAGTCGTTATTTCATGATAGCTTCATAACTTTCATTCTTTATAAAATTCGTTGTATTGTAACTATGTGTACCAGCATTTCAAAAAGTACTTTGTGAATGCATCACTTTGTAACTTAACCAGGTTGGTTAATATCCCTTAGGAGGACTAAAGGTTTAGTCAGGATCCTCGAGAAGTCTTTGACGGAAAGTCATTGAAGTTGTAATCAAATGATATTTGATTAGTGGATTAAGTCCTCGTTGTTAAGGAAAAATCACATGGGTTGGGTGGATTGGAGGTAACCTAGTTAACGATGAACCAAGATAAAATCGCGTGTTCTTTATCCTTCTTCTATTTTTCAGTTTGTGTTTGGGTGTTCGAAAAAGCTTTTAGTCTTGATACCCTATTCAATCCCTCGTTTCTTGTGTTTCACGGAACCTTTAATTGGAATCAAAGACCCTAAAACACTTAACCGTGTAAGAAAAAGATCCAATTTGTAAAACACAAAGGAAGTTACTCTTTCACATGGTATCAACAATAAAAAGACGCGTGTCTATGCGAAGAAGATTCTTTCAAGAAAATATTTGTTGAGAAGTATAAGAAGTTCAGGCGAATATTTGTTGACAACATATAATATGAATAGTCAGAAAAGATCAAAGAAGTCATGGGCAGCAAGCCAGGCAACTTCAAGAGATAACTCTAAAGATGAAATCAACAAGTCATTAATTACCACTACAGAAACAATCAAGCTAAAACATTAACTCTGGAGCCAGGATGTAGACCACTTTATGAAGAGCATAATTCTTGATCTTCTGAATCATGTGTCGTGTCAGGATCATTATCAGAATTTAATGAGGATCTTCAGAAGACTAGTGTTGACTACATTCAAGAAAGATCTTGATTAATTTTGAAGTCTGAGTTCTCAGACTCTGAAGAAAATATTTATGGGTTTATGTTGGGTGTAATGAATTGATAGTAAAGCCCAACATTTCTTACTTTCATGCTTTTTGGGTGCATCTATTTTATTCTTAACACACAATAATCCCTTAACAAGTTTGATTCTAAGACACAAAAGTGTATCATATTAGGATACTATGAACATTCTAAAGGTTGTAGAGTCTACAACACTGAAACGCAAGTTGTTGAAGAGTCAATTCATGTTAAGTTTGATGATAAGCTTGACCCTAAAAAGTCAAAGCTAGATGAAAAATTTGCAGAACTCAAAATCACTTATTCAAAATCTAGAGATAAAGATTCCAAAGACAAAGACTCTGAAGTCAAGAATTCTAGATGCGCTCAATCAGAAGAAACCAACACTCCAACACTCCAACACCTCTTAGAAAGCTCATGCAACAAATTCTACATCCCGAGGAACTAATTATAAGGGATAAAGCTAAACTTATCATAACTAGATCTTCATTCAAAAAAGATGAAAAAACTCTTTCGGGCCTAGACTGTGTCATAGAACCAACATCTATCAATGAAGATCTTCTCGACTTTGACTGGATTCTAGCCATGCAGGAATAATTGAATCAATTCTCCAGAAATGATGTATGGGATCTTATACCAAAACCCAAAGGAAAGCACATTATTGGAACTAAATGGGCATTAGAAATAAGTAGAATGAGTAAAGAGATGTGGTAAGAAATAAATCTGAATGAGTGCACAAGGCTATAGTCAGCAAGAAGGAATAGACTATACTGAAACCTTTGCACCATTTGTCATATTAGAATCTATCTGACTTCTTATTTCATTTACTTGTAATCATAATATCATTTTATATCTGATGGATGTCAATAAGGCATTTTTTAATGGCTACATAACATAAGAAGTGTATGTTCATCAACCTCCTAATTTTGAAAATAACCAAAATCCTAATTATATTTATCAACTAAAGAAATCATTGTACGGTCTGAAACAAGCTCTCAAAGCATGGTATGAAAGACTACACAATTTCCTTTTGAAATGTAATTTTACAAGAGGGATGGTTGACACAACTCTATTATGCAAAACATTCAAAAATGATACCCTTGTTGTTCAAATCTTTGTGGATGACATTATTTTTGGTTCTACTAATGTCTCCTTTTGTGAGGAATTTTTTAAGTCTATGCAGACAGAGTTTGAAATAAGTCTGATGGGTGAGCTTAAGTTCTTTCTAGGAATTCAAATCAATCAAAGTCCAGAAGGAACTTACATTCATCAAATCAAGTATATGAACGAGCTTTTGAATAATTTTGATCTTTCAGAATGTAAGGCTGTTTAGATTTTTTAGTATACAAAGTTTTAAAAATCTATATGTTCTAGTTTAGTTGTTGTTATTGAGTTTGAGTATTGATATTGATATTTAGTTTTTTTTTTTGTGCAGATCTCATCTTGTTTTGTCTAGTTGAGTTATTATACCTAATGTCGATTGTTTCTTTCAGTAACCCCTCTTTGAACATATAACATATTAAATTGATTTTGGAAAAAATTATATAAAAAATTATATTGTATTTAAAACATATCTTACACTCATTAATATTTTTCTAGCATTTTGCAACTCATCAATTATATCTTGCTTTTTAGTTGTTAAAATTTCTCCAGTACTTCTAGTTTTTATTCAACTTTCTTCCATATTTGTTCATTTTTCAAAGAATCAAATTTTAGTCTTTCAAGAATGAATTAGTAGAAAAAGAAATTTTGAATAGCTAACTTGAAACATTGAAGAAATTTTAACGATTAAATAGCGTGAGGTTAATGATGAGTTAGAGGATGCTAGAAAATCATTGATTAGTGTAAGTTGTTCTTCATATATAACAAAATTGTTCATATAATTATTTTCCAAATCAAGTTTGAGAAGTTATATGTTCAGTTAGGGTTTAGTCAAATAAGAAGACTTGAATTTGTAAAAAAACTTGTACTTGTAGATTGAAAATTTGTATTTTAATTTATGTGTAAATAATATTATTTAATATTCTGTGAAAACAATTGATTTTTTTTTTAATATATGTCTTTTCCCCCTCGATTTTTAGATAGAAATCGAACTGTATGTGGCGCTAGTTTTGAAAATATAAAATGTTGTTGTTCGAATCAAACCATTAGCCATTTCAACTATCCTCTTTGTTATTCAAAAATCGAGAGATAAAATAAAAAAATCCATGACGTAGTCTTTCGTTACCTCGCCTCTGTAACCAAAGTTAAATCCCGTTCGTCTCCAAAATTAAATATGTTTTTTTTAGTAATGCCTATAAGAACGACCAATATTCAACCCTAAATATAACATATTAAAACTTTTTTTTATGCTTATTTTTGTTTGGTACAACTTTACTAAATTCATTTGATTATTTCTATCACTTTCAATTACATTCTATAGAGTATTTAGATCTCATGTGTTTTTCTCTTTATCTACTATACAAGTCAGTTACACATTATTTTTTGGGGATGAATGATGTGTATGTACTCATAAAATTTGCAAACTATTTTTTCATCAAGAAAATAATATAGTAGCTCATGTTAGCTTCAATACTATTGGCTTTATAAGTCATTGTTTTGGAATGAGTGGTGTGTTGAACTCATCAAATTTGCAAAATATTGTTACATAAAAATAATATGGTACTTCATGTGAGCTTCAATAATAATATTGCCTTTATACATATTACTATTTGTCTCTAGTTATATATATTTTGACACCAAAACCTACACTCAAATTTGATACCGTATACACTGTTTATTGTATTTATATGGTAAACAGTGTTTTTTTTTAAATTATATTATTTTTTTAAAATTTTTTTTAAAAAAAACAAAATTTTAAAATTTAATTTACAATATAAATATATGGTTGTGTCATTAACCAACTTCATAATTATATTAACCACAAAAATGTACACATTAATCAATTATTTTATTATAATTTATTAATCACTTTCACTAATTAATTAACCAATAAAATATATTGTATTAACCATGTTCTGACACTGGATTATAAATGTATTAACTAATTTTTATATTCTATTAACCAATTTTATTTTACTATTTAATATTTTTTTATGTTTGAAAACTCATTAATCAAATTATAAACTGTATTAACCAACTTTCTATAAACTATTAACCAAAGTCTTATCGATATACATATTAAATTTTTTATATATATTAAATATATATAAAAGATCTATTATTCTTTCAATTCGAAGAAACTATATTTTCCTCACTATCTTTGCAAATGAATCCAGTGACAATCTATTATTCTTTTTATTGGGAGGAAATAAGTTTAATTGATTTTTTTCATGGTTTTTTTCTATAACTAGTTTTTAATGGCTCTACAATTAAGTTAATTAGTTTATAAATTTAAAATTAGTGTTAGGTTTCTTTCTAGTATGATATTCATTTTTTTTTTGGAATAAAGATATTATTATTACCAAAAACAGTTAATACAACCGATCCGAAGATCCAGATGATGCACTAAGCATCCTCAAAACTTAAGAAGATGTATACAAGGTATCTATGTCAATATGCCTCCTAATTCTCCTATTCATACCACCCCTAACAAAAATCTCATAAAGTATCACCTTTAAAGATATGTTTAATCAAATATTTAAAAATGATTATTCACTTAGTTACAATTTATTCACCTTTAATAATATGACAATTAATAAAAATATTCATTTAGTATTTAATATATTTTCATATGATATATAGTTAAAATAATTGAGTATATAATGTTAAATATTTTTACAATTTTTTTTATTTCCTACCTATCTTTTATTTCTAATAAAATTAAAATCTACCTATTTAAGTTAATTCACGAAATGATGGGTTATTTTTCGATGGTCAATACTTGATGACATGGAATATTCTAATTGTATTAAATCATGACATGTCATTATTAATTAATATTTTAAAACTATTTTAAATTAAAAAAATCAGAAAACAAAAAATCCAATAAAAAATTGATAATAAATTTAATTGAATAAATCCCTTAAAAAAACTCTAATAGAATAATTATAATTAAATTAATTATAAAAAACATAATTTCTAAATTTTGTCAGATTTATTTTGTCTTCCAACCATTCATCTCCTCTATTTTTTCAATTCTCATTCATTCTCACGTAAACACACCAGATTAAAAACCACCATAAACAAGGAGACAATCTCACCCTCTTCTAATTCTTTTTTGTCTGAAACATGCCAAACCTACCAAAAGCCTCTTTCAAATTATTTCTGAAACATGCAATGAAAATGCAAAATGAAGAACAAAGAACAAACCACATATATTTGGATTTAAGAAAAACTTAGATTTAGGTTTAAAAAAACTTAAATCTTAATATGAAAACTCATAATAAAAAATATAATAAAAAAATGATGGCATATAACACAGATCTGGGTTTAAAAATAATTTATATGGGTTTTTAGAAATTTGCTTTTTATTTATGTGTTTAATTAAAATCAAGTCATGGTTTGAACAAGAATGAAGAAGAATCATTCAACAACCATGATAACAATAGAACGAAATAAAGATTGGTTAGTTTTTTATTTGATTTATAAATTGTTTTTTTTTAATAAAAAATTATCCATTTTAATTGCATTAAGTTTCTGTAAAGACAGAGATGCAGTCCAAGACCATTAAACATCGTAAAAGAAAGAGTTAAAATAGATTAGACTATTTTGTACTCTCTCCGTTCTTTTTTAAGTGTCGTTTTAGAAAAATTTTTTTGTTCCTATTTAAGTGTCGTTTTATAATTTAATGTTGTAATTTGTCAATTATACCCTTATTTTTTCAATAACTCCACCTCACATTTTTTAATTTTTTATTGGAAAAAGAGAATGTATGAATGAATTTATTTGGAAAGAGAAAAATAAATAAGGGTATGATAGGAAAAGTAACTTTAACAATCCACTATCTTGGTTGAAGAGCTTTTTGCTAAAATGACACTTAAAAAGAAACGGAGGGAGTATATTGTAGTGTGACATAAATAAGAAAATAGTATATTTAGAATTATTCTCTTATGTTTTATTGCATAAATTACAAATTTTAAAGTTTATGTAGAATTTTCCATATTTGATTCCAATAAAGATACATATTTTTCAAATGTGAATCTTGCTTTTATTTGAGTTGTGTTACACATTTTATTTTATTAATTTTTTTTTACCAAATTTATTTATTTTTAAAGATTTTATTTATTTATCTATTTTAATCATCCATTTATTATTATTATGGAACAATAGAGAATGGGACGAGGGAGGCCGAAAAAACTGGTTCCTCCGCCGTCGGACTCTGCATTGAAATCAACACCTATTAGCAAGCAGTTAACCAGTGACACTATGAATCACCAAGTAAGCTCGAGTTCAACCCATCATACTTTGGTTGTTGA
Organism: Vicia villosa; assembly: GCF_029867415.1. NCBI lineage: Eukaryota > Viridiplantae > Streptophyta > Magnoliopsida > Fabales > Fabaceae > Vicia > Vicia villosa. Next base: position 224,635,457 of record NC_081181.1, read on the forward strand.
GAAAACCCCCAACCTTTCTGCAAACCCTAAATCGGAGCAAATCCCACAGAACAATGAAGGCAGAAAGCTATGGGTGGATGTTCTAAATGATAACCGCAACTCTGCAAAGGGTAGATCCATGAAATGTGTTGCTCCCAAGATTGTCAATGGTGCTATTGAAGTGGAAATTGGAGTGGAAGATATAGAATCGAAACTCAATTTCTGGGCTTCATCATTGATTTTGTATGTCATAGGTGGAGACCTTAGTATGAATGCACTGAAGAATTTCATGATCAAGACGTGGAATTTTATCCAATTGCCAGACATGTATTACAATGAAGAGGGTTATTTTATTATCAGATTCAAGTCATTCAGTGATAGGGATGATGTATTAATGAAGGGACCTTATACTATTAGGAATATGCCAGTCCTAATTAGGGAATGGAGCCCTGATTTCAAGCTGAAAGATGACTTCTTACGTACCCTTCCTATTTGAATTAAATTGCCACAACTGCCTCTATACCTCTAGGGTGAAATGAACTTGAGTAAGATTGGCAGTGCACTGGGGAATCCTTTAGTGACAGATGAATGTACAACCAACAAACTGAGAGTTTCCTATGCGCGTATTCTAGTGGAAATGGACATTACCAAGGAGCTTCCTACAGAAATCACCATTTGAGATAGATATGGGAATAAGATGGAGCAGCCTATTGAATATGAGTGGAAGCCTTTATATTACAATAGATTTCATAAACCTGGACATAATTGTGATCAACCTAAGCCTAAAACCAAGCAATGGAAACCAAAAACAAAGAATGAAGAGTCTGCTAAAGCTACACCAGAAGTGGTTGAAGATATTATTATTGAAGCCTTAGCCACAAGTGTGATTGAACCTGTTGTGATAAAGGATAACTCTGCTTCAAATGAGGAACCGAATTGGACTGAAGTGAATAAAAGTGGTAGAGATAGAGGTAAGAAGCCTATGACTGAGAGCAATTATGCTAATTTGTCTTGTGTGAATGGATTTGATGCTTTGCAAGTTTTGAATGATTTGCAAATGCTGAAAGATTCTGGTCAATGCTAGTTGCTTGGAATGTTAGGGGTCTCAATAAATCTGCTAAGCTCAGGGAGATTAGCTCCCGTCTCCTAGAGCTTAAGGCACACATCAATATTCTGATTGAAACTAGGGTCAAACAAGGCCAAGCTGATACTATTAGAAATAAGCTGCATCTTGGAGGGAAATTCATTGATAATTACAGCTATCACCCCAATGGCAGGATTTGGGTTCATTGGGATCCTAATCACATTGATCTTCAAGTTGTTACTTTGAGTAGTCAAATGATACACATGGCAGTCTATAATAACCAAAGAGACTTTATGTTCTGGCTTACTGCGATTTATGGATTGAATAGGTTAGATCAAAGAAAGGTTTTATGGAAAGAGTTAGATAATCTTAACATCCAAGGCCCATGGTGTCTGGCTGGAGATTTTAATAATGTTCTTTGCTCTCAGGACAAGATTGGTGGCAAAATTGTTATAGAGGCTGAGTTCAAAGATCTTGAAGATATGATGAGGAATAATGACCTGGCAGAAATGACCAACAATGGTGATTACTACACTTGGTCCAATAAACACAACATAGGTACTATTTACTCTATAATTGATAAGATCTTGGGTAACACTGATTGGTACCAGGCTCATATAAAATAATCTCTCAAAGGTTTACCTCCCAATGTTTCTGACCATTCTTTACTCTTACTGCACCATCCTGATATTCCTTTAAATAGGCAAAAGAGATTTAGATTCCTTAACTGTTTGACTGAATCTGAGAGCTATCACCAAGTTGTGCAAGCTAATTGGAGTGAGACAATTGAGGGAGGGCCTAGCTTTGTTCTTTGGCATAAACTGAAGAGACTTCAAAAAGAGCTTTACAAGATGAATAAACCTCTAATATCAGTCAAACAGAAAATTATTCAAGCTAGGGAAAACCTTACCAAAGCTCAAAAGAGTCTTAGTATTGATAAATGGAATTTTGAGAAGATTGCCACTATGAAGAGATACAATGAAGATCTAATCAAGTGGCATGAGATTGATGAAAGCATTATGAAACAAAGGTCTAAAATTAAATGGCTTAGGGATGGTGATGGTAATAACTCATACTTCCATGCATCAGTCAGATTGAAGCAATCCACCAAAGCCCTTACTATGCGGGAAGCTGAGAATGGTCAAGTTATTACTCATCAAGATGATATTGAGAGAGAAGTCCTTGATTTTTATGGAAAACTCATGGGCTATAGGGAGCAGTCTCTTGACTGTGTTGATATTGGAGCTTTAAGAAGGGGATCCCAACTGAATAGAGATCAGAAAATTCTCCTGGAAGGGAAAGTTACTGAGGATGATATTTACATTGCTCTAAAGGGTATTGATGACAACTCTGCTCCAGGCTTAGATGGCTATACTGCAAAAAAATTTAAAGTTAGCTGGAACACTATCAAAGTTGATGTTATTGCTGCCATTCATGAATACTTTGATAAAGGTAAAATTTACAAAGCTTTCAATTGTTCTTTGGTTTCTCTTATTCCCAAAAGTACCACTGCCAAATATATCAGGGATTTCAGGCCTATATTTTTATGTTCTACTTTTTACAAAATCCTTTCAAGGATTTTGACAGCTAGATTCAGCCAAGTAATTGGGAGCATTGTCAGTATTAATCAAGCAGCCTTCATACATGGCCAACAAATTCACAGTCACATTCTCTTGGCATACGAGCTTCTAAAAGGTTATAACTGTAAACAGGGACCTCCTAGATGTATGTTTCAGGTTGACTTACAAAGAGTATACAATATGATCAATTGGCAGGCTTTGGAGATCATGATGCAAGAACTTGGTATTCCTCCTAAGTCTCAATTGGATAATGCAGAGTCTAACCAATGTTTCCTACAGAGTCAACATAAATGGAGCCCAGTCAAAGCTTCTTATTGAAAAGAGAGGAATTAGGCAAGGGGATCCCATCTCCCCATACCTGTTTGCAATTCTTATGGAGTACCTGCAGAGATGTCTTCACCAAATGGAGTTAGATCCTAATTTCAACCATCATGCAAAATGTGAAAGACTGCAGCTCACAAATTTGATGTTTGCAGATGACGTTCTTCTGGCAGCCTTTTACAATTTTATGAATTCCACAGGTATGAAGATTAATAAGAGTAAAAGTAAAATGTATTTTGGAGCTGTTTCTCAGGAGATGAAGGACACTTTGCTTAGTCTCTATGGGTTTCAAGAAGGATCTCTGCCTTTCAAGTATCTAGGGGTCCCTATCACTTGTAAGAAGCTCTCTATTCATCACTATATGGCCCTGATTGATAATATTGTTCATAGGACTCATATCTGGACTTCTAAGCTTCTGACTTATGCTGGAAGGTTGCAGTTAATCAAGAGCATTTCCTTTGCCCTTGCCAATTATTGGATGATGTGTTTTCCTCTACCAAAAGCGGTTATTTGCAAAATTGATGCTATTTTTAGATCCTTCCTCTGGACAGGTAAAGACCAAGTCAGTCACAAAAGTTTAGTTGCTTGGAAAACTGTCTGTCAACCTCTGAAACAGGGTGGCTTGGGTGTGATTAATCTAAACTTATGGAACAAATGCACAATGCTGAAACTGCTTTGGAATATTTGTAATAAGTCGGATAATTTATGGGTTAAATGGGTGCATTCTTACTATCTGAAGAACCAGAGCATTTTTTAGGTCAGTACCAAAACTACTAGCACATGGATCATGAAAGAAATTCTGAGTGTTAGAGAGTTAGTACAGAATTATCAAACACAATGGGCTGATATGTGTCAGAAGGGTAAGTTTTGCTGTGGTGAATTGTATCAAGCCTTCAATACTAGCCCTAACATTCAATGTAGCAAGTTCTGTTTTCAAAATCTAGCGAGACCGTGTGCTGTTTTGATTCTTTGGCTGTTATGTCATAGAAGATTAGCTACCAAGAGTAGGCTGTGTCATCTTGGTTTCATCAACACAAATGATTGTAGCTTTTGTGGTATGGAAGAAACGGATAACCATGTGTTTTTTGAGTGTGAAGAATTTTAAAAAAATTGGATAGCTGTTCTTCATTGGTTACAGATTAAACACATCCCCAAGAAATGGGACGATGAAATAGTTTGGATCATGAACATGGGAAAGGACAAAGGTTGGAGGGCTAAACTCTTCAAATTGTCCATTGCTGGAGTTGTTTATGGCATTCGGTACCATAGAAATAGAGTTGTCTTTGGAAACACAAGTGATTACAATCAAATTGTACATGAGATCATAGATAAAATTGTTTATAGAGATTGAGTTTGTAAGGCTTTAAAACCTCATATTGCTACTCTTATGGTTATGTAGGCTTTTTCCTTAGGCATTTGTCATCCTTGTAGCTGGATCCTTTGGATCGCTTTGTACCTCATTTGTTTTTGGATCAATAAAGTTATTTGCTTCCAAAAAAATCATCCATTTATTATATGGATTTTTTTTATTAATTTTAAATATTTTTAAAAATTGTTAATTATTAATAATATGTCACTATTTAATACAATCATATTATTCTATGTCATCACATTTGACCACGTCATTAAAAAAAAAACTTCATCACACTTATTAACCAAAAATAGAAAAGGAGGATACAAAATGTTCAAAAATAAAATAGAGGGATTAATTTTGTAAATTAATTTAAATAGGGAGACAAAAATTATAATTTAATATATCAATCCTATTTCATTTCTTGTGAAGTTATAAAAATAATTATATATATCATAATTATTAAAAATATAATCTATTTATGTTTAAAATAACTTTATAATTTAATTAAGAGCATTTTGACGTCAAGGAGTAACTAAGCATCTCAACTATATTGACACTAAAAATTTATGTTTAAAACTTTTCTAAGTTATATGATCATTATTAGTTTCATAATTTATTTTTTTGGTACGTTTTAGTTTTATAAATTTTACTCTAACTATAAAGTTTTCAAATAAAACTTAATATTTTATTTTTATAAATTTTTTATTAAACAAAAATATTTATTTTCTATAAAATTAAATATATAAATTAGAACATGAATTGTACTTACTATAGAATAAAATAGAATATAATAATCACAACTTATCACTTTTAATATTAAAAATATTATTTTAAAAATAAAATAATAAATCATTCTTTTTTAATCAAAATCTTAAAGATTTTGATTATCTCTTAGTTACTTAAAATTATTTATTTTCATTTTAATTATTTTCCTAAAACATAAAATATTTTTTGACAGTCCTTACATTCAAATTTTCAATAAATAAAACTCATGATTTGTACTGTTAATATTCTAATTAAATATTATTTTTTATTTTTAAAAATGTCATTTTTCATTTTAAGTTTTAAAAGATCTTTGAAATCGTGTCATTTTTACAACTTTTTTTTTAATTTGATTAAAATTGTCACATAGCATTTCAGGTTACTTTCACCTTACTTGTTAGTTTCTTTTTAATAAATGTTGAAATACTTAAGAGATTAGAAATATATTTAACTTAAATATAAATTAACAAAATTATAAATTCCTTCCAAGTAAATGATTTTATCAATTATCTATTACTTTTTAATAAACAAAACCTTAAAATTTGTTTTGTTTTTATATACTATTACTATCTCACCATAATATTGATGTATCTGCTAAGTTGTATAAACCAATTAGATATAATCCGCCACTTTTCAGGCTAATGGTAATTTTAGTTCCAAGTCAATATGGATTACAACATAGTTTGAAATTATGTTTACTTTTTAATAGACATTGGGATCGTCTCAACCCAGCGGATCTCTATTATTGAGAGTTTTGAAGGTGTTGTAATAACTTGTGTAAAACTATGCTATGATCTATTAACTTGTTAGAATGAAATTGTCTTAAATATTTCTTTAGATAAATGATATTTTTGAGAGAAATGTAAAATTTTAAAATTAAATTTTTGTTATAAACATTTTTTTCTAATTTTTGTTTATAATTAATTTATATTGTAGCACAATTATAATTTATAATAAATTATTATAATATAAATTTATTAATTATATTTATAAAATAAATTCTTAACATAATTAAAATTCAAGTAGCTTTATTTATTTATATTTCTTTTGACAACCATGTAATATTTTTCAGAAATGCTATTCTTACACAAATTCTTACACCTACACCGTATGTACGGATGACACTGTTCATGTACGGATGACACTCACTACAAGAAATGAGGTCCCCAGCTGCTTAATATAGTGACGTGATTTGAACGTGTTAAAATTTTGGCTGTTGCGACGTGATAATCACGCCACTACATACTATATTCATAAAATATTACAGAAGACATTACTATTGTGTGTGTCAGTGTTTTTATTTTTAAAAAAAAAAATACTGATGTGAATAACACGTCGCTAACTAAAAAAATAAAATAAAATAAAAATGGGCGGTGGATTTCAAATGGGGGGAGTTTGAAAATTTTGAAATTCAAACTAGCGACATTGTCCCCACGTCGCTAATAAAGTTGTCTGACTCAAGCAGACAATGATTAAATTTTTGTTGACCGTTACATGTTTAGCGACGTGAGTAGCATGTGTGAAACTAGCGACGTGATATACACGTCGTTGACTTGCAAAGTTGGCAGCTTTTTCATTAATTATATATCCGTTAGAGTTTTGCGATGTGGAAACAATGTGTGAAATTAGCGACGTTGCAAGCATGTCGCTACATATATTATATGTTTCCCAGACCACCTTCGTTCCTCACCATTATCTCTCATAATTCTTCTTCATTTCTCTCAAACTCACCATCTCTCAAACCCATTTTCATTTCTCTCTTCATTTTTCTTCTTCATTTCTCTTCAACTCTTCTTCCCCAATCTCTTCCCCAATTTCATTTCTCCAAATTAACCATTTCAATTGCAAGGTATATTTCAAAACCCTTTTAATTTCTTATTTCATTTTATAAAATATGTTATGCTCTAATTTTGTTCTTAACAAAAATCTGTTTCTTGTAGGTATTATTTGTGTTTGAAGGAGCTTCCAGAGGAACATTTGAAGAAATAATAGAGGAAGATAGAGGTATTTTTAGCATTTATATTTTATTTAATGTGTTATTAGGTATAGTTTTTGTATTTGTAGGTATAATTTATTCTGTTATACACTTTAATGTGTTATTAAATCTAGTATACATTTTATTGAAATCTGTTATATATAATTTTTAGATATTATATTAAATCTGTTATATCTATTATGTATAATTTTTAAAATAAAATATACATTTTATTGAAAACAAAATTATTAGTTTTAATAAGATAATATACATGTTATATCTATTATATATATATTTTATTGAAAAAAAGAATATTAGTTTTAATAAAAACAGATTATATATAGATATTTATATTATTAGAAACATATTATAAATGTTATTAAAAATAAGTTTAAAAAATTATATGTAAAAAACCGAATATAAATATGTATAAAAAGTGAAATGTTTTTAAATGTTATAAATGTTATACTAGATTTTAAACATATTATAAATGTTATTAAAAATAAGTTTAAAAAATTATATATAAAAAACAGAATATAGATATATATTATTAAAAACAGATTTTTAAAAAATTATAAATAAAAAACAGAATATTATATGTATAAAAAGTATTTATATTTAAAAAGTGAAATGTTTTTAAATAAAAGGTATTTATATTTAAATAAAAAATAGAATATTTATTTGTTACTTTTTTTTTTGTTAAAAAGTATTTATATTTAAAGAGTGAAATGTTTTTTATAATAATTTTTTATAGTTTTTTTATAGTAAATAATAAATTTGATTGATAATTATTAAAAATATATAAAAATAAATATGTATTAAAAAATTATATATAAAAAACAGAATATAGATATATATTATTAAAAACAGATTTTTAAAAAATTATAAATAAAAAACAGAATATTATATGTATAAAAAGTATTTATATTTAAAAACTGAAATGTTTTTAAATAAAAAGTATTTATATTTAAATAAAAAACAGAATATTTATTTGTTACTTTTTTTTTTGTTAAAAAGTATTTATATTTAAAAAGTGAAATGTTTTTTATAATAATTTTTTATAGTTTTTTTATAGTAAATAATAAATTTGATTGATAATTATTAAAAATATATAAAAATAAATATGTATTAAAAAATTTGATTGATAAACAGAAATGTTTTTTATAATAATTTTTTATGTTGAAATATTTTTAAAATTGTGTTATATATAATTTTACTTTAAAAATTGTCTATATGTATTAAAAAATTGATATAGAAAACACCATTGTATAGAAAAAAACAATGTGATGTAGTATTTTTTTTAATATAACTTCTTTTAAAATGATATTGTTTTAAAATTTGTTTAGTTACATGATGTGATGTAGTAGGTTGAATGATTTAATATAGTTAAATTTTAATTATAGTTACTAAAAAGATAATGATTGAATATGTGCAGTATGGAATATTATTTGTACTATCGTAGTTGGATGTACGATAGATTGTATCCAGGAAGAAGTGGACTTAAACCCAATTTTATAGAAGGAGTTAATGGGTTTATAAAGTGGGCGTTTGCTCAGGAATGTTGTCGAAGCGAAGGGGGAGTTAGGTGCCCTTGTCTTAAATGTGACTGTAGATGTATAATTAGTGACCCAGAGGAAGTAGAACGTCATTTGTATAGAAGAGGTTTCATTGAAAATTATTGGGTTTGGACGTCTAATGGTGAACAACTGCCGATGAATGTGCCAGAGACTAGCAATACGCATGCTTCAAGCAGTCGTCCGACTATGGAATACGAGGAAAATTTTAATCTTATTGGTGACATGGTTGAGGATGCTTTCGGTGTGAACGTGACCTATGATCAACCTGAAGATTTTGATGGGGAAGAGTTGCCGAATGAGGAAGCACAAAGATTTTATCAGTTGTTGAATGAGATGAATACACTGTTGTTTGAGGGGTCGTCAGATTCAAAGTTATCAATGTGTATGAGATTATTGGCTGCCAAGGCAAATTGGAATGTCCCTGATAGGTGTTTGGAATTCTTCATAAAAATGATGTTGGACTCAACTGCAACGAAAGACAACTTGCCTAAAACTTTTTATGAAGCAAAGAAGTTAGTGTCGAGGTTGGGTTTAAGTGCAAGAAAAATTGATTGTTGCACTAATGGTTGCATGTTATTTTATGACAATGAGTTTGGTACTAATGATGGTCTGTTGGAGGAATGTAAGTTCTGTGAAAGTCCAAGATATCAAGTCCAAAGTAAAGCCATTAACCGTCAACAAACACGTGTAGCAGTGAGGTCCATGTTTTATCTCCCGATTATACCAAGGTTAAAAAGAATGTTTTCTTCAATGCATAGTGCAAGTCATATGACGTGGCATCATACAAACAAAACAATTCCAGGCACTATGCGACATCCATCTGATGGCGAGGCATGGAAGCACTTTGATCAGATGCATCCTGATTTTGCCGCAGAACCTAGAAATGTTAGGCTGGGATTATGCTCTGATGGATTTACTCCGTATGTCCAGGGGTCGGGAACTGCATATTCTTGTTGGCCAGTTATTGTAACCCCTAACAACCTCCCTCCCGAGATGTGCATGACAAAACCATACATGTTTCTGACATGTATCATTCCAGGCCCGTCGAGTCCAAAAGCTGGAATTGATGTCTACTTACAACCTTTAATTGATGATTTGAATAGGTTGTGGATTGGAGAATGCACTTATGATATATCCCGTAAACAAAACTTTACTTTGCGAGCTGCCTTAATGTGGACAATTAACGACTTTCCAGCATATGGCATGTTGTCTGGTTGGGGTACGCATGGCAAAATGGGTTGTCCGCATTGCATGGAACACACTAAGGCTTTTACGTTGGATAAAGGGAAGAAGAGCTCGTGGTTTGACTGTCACCGCCGATTTCTACCAAGAAATCATACCTATAGAAAAAACAAGACGGATTTCAAAAAAGACGAAGTGGTAAGAGATCATCCTCCACCTCGATTGTCACCAGGTGCTGTATGGGAACAAGTTTGTGATTTTCCAAAATTCACAGATATTGGTAAAGCATTTAGAATTACAGGATACGGGGTCGACCATAATTGGACAAAAAGAAGTATATTTTGGGACCTCCCATATTGGAAAGATAATTTGTTGCGCCATAATCTTGATGTTATGCATATTGAGAAGAATTTTTTTGATAATGTATTTAACACAGTGATGAATGTTAAAGACAAAACAAAAGATAATGAGAAGGCTAGACAAGACATGGAAAAGTGGTGTAATCGAAAAGAGTTGGAGTTGAAGCGCCAACCGAATGGAAATTTTTTAAAACCCAAGGCTTGTTACACTCTGACTTCACAAGAAGCTAAAGCGGTTTGTCAATGGTTAAAGGAATTGAGGATGCCTGATGGGTATTCTTCAAATTTAGCAAGGTGTGCCGATGCTAACACTGGGAAGTTGCATGGTATGAAAAGTCATGATTGCCACATTTTTATGGAACAATTGCTACCAATTGCGTTCGGCTCTCTACCCAAACATGTGATTAACCCACTAACAGGAATTAGTCATTTCTTTAGAGATATTTGTGCTTCAACTTTAAGAGTGGACGACATCATTAAGTTGGACCAAAATATTCCAGTCATTCTCTGTAAGTTGGAACAAATATTTCCGCCTGGTTTTTTTGACTCCATGGAACATCTACATGTTCATCTTGCATATGAAGCTTATCTTGGAGGACCTGTTCATTATAGGTGGATGTATCCCTTTGAAAGGTTTATGGGTGATTCTAAGCGGTCATTGAAAAATAAAGCTAGGGTTGAAGGGTCAATATGTGCACATTACTTGCATCGGGAGACAACACATTTTTGCAGTCATTATTTCAACAACTTGGTGTTAACTCCAAGAATCATAAGGAATCCTGTAAATGTTAATGAGAGAAGTCAATTCACATTATCAGTCTTCGGGCTTCCAGGCCGTCCATTTGGAAAGAAGGTTGTTCATTGGTTGACCCAACAAGAAATGCAATCTGCACATGTTCATGTCTTGATCAACTGCGTTGAAGTTAAACCATATCTTGAGTAAGTATACCCAACTATTTTATTTTATTTATAGTGTGAAAATAACCTTGAAACTTATAGTGTGTTTTTTTAGGGAATTCAACAACTTCTATTTGCAAAGTACCGGTGTACAATCAACATCCAGTGTCATTCATGATCAATTTCCAATATGGTTCAAACATAGATTGTCAGGCATTGTTACACCGACTCCAGAAATACTCCATTTGAGAAGTTTATCTGAAGGCCCTAATCGAAGCGCAAACGAATGGCACACGTATTTCGTGAACGGATATAAATTTCACACTGAGACTTGGACTGAAGGGAAAAAAACAAAAAACAGTGGTGTATTTGTAAAAGGAGTTACTGATGGGGGCGAAGATGACTTCTATGGCTTTGTTAAACATATCTACGAGTTGGAATACAATTACTTGGACTCCGAAAATAAAGTTGTCTTATTTTATTGTGAATGGTATGATCCAACTAGAGGCACAAAAATAGACAAGACATATGGTACTGTTGAGATTCAAATGGGCCGAAGGTACAAACAGTATGACCCTTTCATAATGTCACATGTTGTTAGGCAAGTTTATTATGTTCCTTATCCTTCATTTGTGCCACGTAAACAAGGGTGTTGTGTTGTAATTAAAACAAAACCATTGGCCCATATTGAAAGTGGCGATCTAGTGGAAGATCTTCCTTTCCAAGTTGATGAAGTTGGACCAATTAATAAGGTGATTGCAGTTGAACAAATTACAAGTTTGTCTGATACAACAGTTGAGGGGTATGAAGTTGATGCGTCTATATTGTTGGTTGAAGATAATATCGACGGAGAGCATGATGAGAATGTCACATCAGATGACGAGAATGATATGGATGAAGAGCATGATGATAATGATAATGATATGGATGAAGAGCATGATGATAATGATAATGATAATGATGTATATTAATGAGAACATGTGTTTGTAATTATACTAATGAACCATCTATTGAATGTTTTAATGAAGATATATATATTAATGAAAATGTGTGGTTTGAATATCTATATATTTGATTAATTGCGTATTCTATATAAATAGGTAAAATGCGACCCCAATCTGAGAAGACTAAAGGTAGACGTCCGAGGGTAGTGGTATGCGACTCACCTCAGACGCCAGTATCTTCCCGCCCACGGACTCAGCCAGACCGCATGTCTTTGGCCAGCACTCAGCCTCTTATGCCATTACTCTCCTCTCCATCTTTTATTAGCCCACCTAGTTATTCATTTCAGCATACTGGGGGACCTAGCTATCCATTCCAGCAGACTGAGGGACCTAGCTTTCCATTCCAGCAGACTGGGGGACCTAGCTTTCCATTCCAGCAGACTGGGGGACCTAGTTATTCGTACCAGCAGAGTGTTGGACCTAGCTTTCCACCACAGGTCCCCCCAGGTTTCCAGCAGACAGGGGGATCTCGCACCACACATCCGACACAGGTGCCCCCATCCTTCCAGCAGACAAGGGGATCACGTACCTCACCTACCACACATATACCTCCAGGCGGGGATGATCATGTGGAGGTAGATCAGGATGATATTGAGCAGGATGAGGATGATGTTTTGTTGGATGGCGATAATCTTCAGGGGGACGATAATCCGGATGAGATTCAAATCGTCGATGGCAGATATTATATTACGCCTGTCGGAAATAAGTAAGTATCTTATTTATAATTTTTTAATTAATATAAATTTTTTATTAATATAAATTTATAATTAACGCATGCTAATTCAAATTATTGTTGTTTAGTTTTACTCCGAGTCGGACAGCTGCAAAGTGTGTGAGCTATGTGATTCAGCAAATGTATAAAGATGCTTGGACGAGATTTGGAGAAGTTCCAAATAGGGATGATTGGTTTCAAAAATTTAAGGTATAATTAATTTGTTTTTGAATTATTATTTATTTAAAAAAAATTATTATAATTTTCTAACTGTTTATCTTAATGTCAACAGGAAAAGTGCACATGGGATGTTTTGAGCGAGAAGACTGTTAAAAAAGTCTTTTTTACTAGAGCATCAAAAAGACTTTCTGACACCTTACGACGTGTTAGAAAGCGTTGGGAACGTGATAGTAGTTATCCCGCTTGGATGGGCAAAGACACTCTTGATAAACTTCTGGTCTATTGGGATTCACCTCAATTTAAAGCTAAGTCTGAAAGTGGCAAAAAAATGAGGGCATCTGAAAAAGGTGGGCACGTTAATGCTGGTGGAAGTATAAGCACCTACGAACATATGCGACGCATGGTAATTACTACCACTTATATATTGAAGTTATGTTTTGATTAATTATTATATATGTATTTAAATAAAGTTAATTTTATTATTTAGGAAAAGAGGTTGGGGAGAAAACCACTCATGGTTGAGTTAGTTAAGGAGACTCGGGCGAAAAAGTCGGGAGAGTATATTGATGAGCGTACACGGCAAGCTTTGGTAAGTTATTCAATTTACATTATGAATATTTTTTTTTATTTTAATGACAACTTTGTGACGTGATTTTCATGTGGCAACTAAGAAGTTGCAGCATGATTTACATGTGGCAACTGAGGTTGTGGCATGAGAATCACGTGACAACTGATTTTTATTTTATTTAAGTTAATTTAATTTAAGTTTTATATTTAATATTTTTATTGTATGTGTAGGAGGATTACCAAGAATTGCTTGTACAATTTTTGGTCGCTAATCCCAAATATACTCCTAGAGAAGGAGAGCCGCTTCATCCAGATGTTGATTTTCATATTTGGAATGACGTCATTGGCGGAAAAGGTTCTAATGGATTTTTTTTGGTGGTGGAAGTATGGCGGGATGCTTGAGAAGTGGTGATAGAAATTTATTTGAAAGAGTTAGAGATGGGGAAGGATCGTCACGCCCAGCACAATTGTCCCCGCAAATGATGGAAACAATAAGACAATTGGCGGTAAGTGAGGCGAGACGCGAGTCAGAGCAACGTGAGACGGCGTTAAAAACCAAATTAGAGGAGCAACAACGGCAAATAGAGGCAATGACGAAGAGGCAAGCGGAGATGGAGGGGCAACAAAGACAAATAGAGATAATGGCCAAGAGGCAAGCGGAGATGGAGGAGCAAATGCGGCTATTTATGCAATTTCATGGAAGCGGTAATCAAATGTTTGGTGGAAATGTTGACGTTGGTGGTGCCTCGACAAATCAACAAGATAATGATGAAGATTTAAACCTTGATGATTTTCCCGATCCAGGAGATACTTAATTATTATGTAATATTAATTATATTTTAGTTTTAGTTTTAATTTTAATTTTAATTTTAATGTATGAAACATATTAAATTTTAATTGATGTATGATAAATTTTAATTTATATTTTGTTTATTACTTATATTTTAAATTTTATTATATTATTCAATAAATATATTTTATTAATATTAATATTCAAATTATTTATTAATTATATTTTACATTTTATTATATTAATTATAATTCATTATTAATAATAAAAACCTTTTTTAATAATAATAATTAAAATTTTTTTATTAAAAAGAATTATGCTTTGTGACGTGATATACATGTCACTATATTTGTGACATGTTTATCACGTCGCTAGATGCATATTAAAAAAAAAAAGTTTGTTTTGTAGTGGCATGTTTCCCACGTCACTAATCAGTGGCATGAAAAACACGCCACAAACTTTCTCCGTTAGTTGTGTCATCCCTGCAAACCTGCTGCATGTCTGCTGTGCCAGAATTGTGAGTTGGATTGTGTGTAGGATATAGCGACGTGAATTACATGTCACTGAGTAGTGACGTGAATGCCATGACACTACTAGTTTACCACCTCTCCCCCTGCGACGTAATCTTTCACGTCGCAAATTATGTGGGGTGACGTGATATTCCTTTTTGTGGCGTGGGAATCACGTCGCTGGAGAGAACATTTTTTGTAGTGACTGTTCATGTACGGACGAATACTATTCATGTACGGCGTGAATACTATTCATGTACGCCCATTTATTTTTAATACCTGAACATGCATTAACCAACTTCATTACTGCATTAACCAAATTCTTACACTGCATTAATCAAGTTTGATGACTGCTAAAAATTATTTTTAATATATGGATGTTGCATTAACCAACCTTATTACTACATTAACCAAATTTTTACACTGCATTAACCAAGTTTGGTGACTACTAAAAATTATTTTTAATACTTGAATGTTGCATTAACCAACTTCACTACTGCATTAACCAAATTTTTACACTACATTAACCAAATACGATGAACAGTGTTTGATGTAAGTATTTGGTGTAATAAATGGTGTAAGAATAACATTACTCGTATTATTTATATGTATGGTTTTCACACCCATCGAGTGAGCAGTGACAAAATATCCATAAAATAGTAGTGAGTAGTATATAAGTATAGTGAGCAACATTGTGCTGTAAGATGACCAATTAATATAAGGCAACGCCTTATAAAAACAAAACATGCGACTTGTCCACCCAAACAGTTGTTGACAAATGGTTAGCCTATATTGGAAAGTGATGCACATGCAAAACAAATTTTCAACCGTTCAATTTGCAGCTAATAAAGTACAGAAACATAGGCATGTCATGGGTCCCTTAACCCATACATTAATCTCAAACGTGTCTGTCTATAAGGGAAGATTCAATGGGTAAGGTTATATACAATGGTTTTATTATCCAACACTCTTCTTTTTCATTTTTATACTACACATCATCTTCTCTTTCTTCCACCTAATAATTCAACACACATTCAATTTATACTCACTACAATGATTTTGTTTAATAAAATTCAACATCCTATTCCACCACCATTCACAACACACTAAAAACTTTAAGCATTCAAAACAACCAATAAAATTTTACAAAGTATTTTGTGGACCCCACTCTTTCCACATTCAACATGTTGAAAACTTTCAACACCAATTAATACACCGCACTTTAAACACCCTATTCAACACCTTCATTGCAAGGATTCAACTATTGAATTTGTTTTTCAACACCTCCATTGTACATAGTCTAAGAGGCTTATCATGCCCACAAAAATGACAGTACCTAGTATAACTGGAGTAAATATCTGTTTCAAAATTTGTCAATATTCATCATTCATTCTAAAGACTGCATTACCAAAAAATACAAATTTAATATAATGATTTTGCAAACAAATTTACAAGTAAATAATATAAATAAAATATCAACAAATAGTAAAATGAAAGTGACTAAAATATCAATGGTCGAATCTACAATATTAAAAATTAAATTATTGATTGAAGATGTAGTTGATAGACGAGACCACGAAGAAGACAACACTAAAATAAATACTCCCTCTGGTCCCATTTATAAGAAAAAATTCTATTTTTAGATACATTGAATAAATAATGTATCTAGACAACATATTGTCCAGATACATTATTTATTCAATGTATCTAAAAAGAGAATCTTTTCTTATAAATGGGACCGGAGGTAGTAATAAATTCATAAAATAAAATATAAAAAAAATTTAATCTATATAAAAGACATTGATTTAAATTTAAAAATTTTTGCAAATTGATAATTTTAGAAAAATAATTGACTAGAAACCCCATTTTCCTTTGATGAAGAATAAATAAGAGACAAAGTAGATTCTTTCTAAAATAAAAATCTACTACCATTTTTTTAGTAGATTAGAGTTATTTATATAGTTGTGATGATAATCAACAAAAAAAATTATGAAAAAGATAAACTCAAGTATATGATTTGAAAATTATAAGTTTTGACTAACGAAATTAGTTCATTTAAATTATAATATAAAATTGACCCTAATTAAAATTTATTAGAATTATTTGAGGCACCAAATAAGATTGGGTTTAATAAAAGTGATTAATTGGTAAACCAACCAATCAACATGAGAGAAGTTGACAAAACACAAACAAAAAGTGTACAAGATGAACTCTATGAATATATCAATCATATTATCATACATACCCCTCTCTAATCTCTCAAAAAGTATATTCACGAGTGTCCACCAAATATTTTTCCCATTGATTACTTCCTCACATGTCATAATCATTAATTTTTGAGAAACCATATGTCACATTCTTAAACTTTTGTAATTTGGTGTACCAATAATGCCGCCATATATTCACCGCTTCATCATGAATAAATATAACTCACCTCTCTACCTTATTTGTCTCAATACATACACCTTCCTCCATTTCTCTACATCACTCTCTTTTTCTCTCTCTCTCTCTCTCTCTCTCTCTCTCTCTCTCTCTCTCTCTCTCTCTCTCTCTCTCTCTCTCTCTCTCTCTCTCTCTCTCTCTCCTCTCTCTCTCTCTCTCTCTCTCTCTCTCTCTCTCTCTCTCTCTCTCTCTCTCTCTCTCTCTCTCTCTCTCTCTCTCTCTCTCTCTCTCTCTCTCTCTCTCTCTCTCTCTCTCTCTCTCCTCTCTCTCTCTCTCTCTCTCTCTCTATACTTCAAATACTAAAACATGTTACTAAGAACCTATAGTGCACCAATTCACACTTCTTCCCTTCATTCTCATGAACAAGAACTCAATCACCACCATCCTAAAACACTTGCAACCCTTTCAAAAACTAAGAAGAAGAAATTTGCACCACCTACTAGCCTTGTTAAGAATCCTCATAAGAAGAATATAGTGGAACAAGAAGTACTTTTTTCAAGCTATAGTTTAGATAAACAAGTTTTGGAACATGAAGAGGGTGGTAAGAAAGTAGTAAAGTTGCAAACTTTAGTAATGGGTGGTGGAGGAATGGGGTGTGATGATGGTGGAAGGATTTGTGGTGGTGGAAATGGAAATGGGTGGGAGAATAATTATGGTAGAGATGAAACTCATGCTTATTATCAAAACATGATTGAGGCAAATCCAAATAATTACCTTTTACTTGGAAATTATGCTAAGTTTTTGAAAGAGGTAATTAATTTTGGCTTATCTACTTAAGCTTAATCATATGATTAGTCCTCACAATCATGTAGTCAACACATCAGAAACAACGGGATCGAGATCATGATTCTAGATTATCTGATCTCAATCCAACTGTTACTAATGTGTTGACTGACTTATGATCAAGATTCTAGATTATCTGATCCCGATCCAACTGTTACTAATATACTGACTGACTTACGGACAATATGTGAGATCAAATCATATATTAATTTACAAACATATTAATAAATGAATATTAGGGTATAGTAAAGTGAAATTTGATAAAAGAATATATGATTGTGACATGAAATAGGTTTGTGGAGATTATGGTAAAGCAGAGGAGTATGTTGAAAGAGCCATTTTGGCTAACCCTAGTTATGCTGATGCTTTATCATTATATGCAAATATAATATGGGAAACAGAGAAGAATGCTGATAGAGCTGAAGCATATTTTGATCAAGCTGTTAAAAGTGATCCACATGATTGGTAAGAAATATTTATTAAAAAATTCATTGTTTCTAAATTGATGTGTCAAAAATATCTGTGTTGTGTTGTGTCCTGACAAATGAATGTGTAGGTTAATATTATTATTGTTATTATGACATCAGCTATGTCTTGGCTTCATATGCAAAATTTCTATGGGATGCTGAAGAAGATGAAGATCAAGATAATGACTGCCAACATAAGAACGATACATATTCACATGAGATGACTGCAGCCTCTAAAATCTAGCCTCTTTGTAGTTGTAAACTAGGATTCACGGATACCGAACTCGACACACGACACTGATACGGAGATATCGATAATAATTTCAAAAAAATGAATAAATTATATGTAATCACAAGTGTCAGTGTAAATGTTTCGACACAAATACAAACACATATTTTTTCAAAGGTATCCGGTGCGAGTGGTTGTAAATAGCTCACGTTATGCAATAAATGAGAGAATGTGTTATTGTAACCTAGGGAGGATTCTACTGTTGCATCTTTCGAGAGTATGAAATTTTGGTAGAAATAAATAATTACTCAATATGTCTCTTTCTAGTTCTACAATTCAATAATGTGATTTTGATAAGAGAAATAATATTTTGTGATCTTGAGAAAGAAAAATGAGGTTTATAAATGAGGCGAGGTAAATTAAAAACTCCATTAACTAATTTTGTGTCTTGGTGTAGCGGAGTGGTGCCAAAATACTTACAAACACTCTGACGCAAGTGAGTGTCGAAAGTGAAAGGTATTTTGGATTAGAATAGTTGCAACTGAATTTAGGGCCTTCGTTAGACTTTTCAGTAGGGTTCTATTATTTCGGTCTCTAAAATCTTCTATTGACATACCTCTATCTTAGAGGACATATATTCTCATATCTCTTCTTGCTTTGATGATTTCCATTGTTTCACGGAGCATTTGAGTCTTTTGTTATCCAAAATACTTCTTGTTAGGCCTTTATAGAGTGGACATCATGTCTGGAAAATTTTGTCATTGAAATTTTAATTTCAAATTATGTGAATTTGGGTTTTGAGGAATTCTATGATGACACTGAAAACTGTATACCGTAGCTTTACATCGTATTTTCTGTGTTTCATTATATATGTGACACAAATTTCAATTAATATAAAAATAATAAATTAATAAAAGAAGTAGACTTTATCATATGAAAATACGGTGTAAATGTGAAAAGTGGTGTAACGATATCATTTCTCTCGGGTCTTATGTGCAATTTCAATAATGGATAACTTATAAAAGAAAAAAAAACAAGAGGGAGAGATAGAAACTTTGATACTCAAACTATACACACATTTTCAATGACTCAAATGAATTTCATATTGATTATAAAACCAAACATAAAGAATATGCATCCACAACATTGATCTACATCTAGTTATCTATCTCATCTTGGTCCTGATAACTGAACACAAGACAAAGGAACATTACTATAAAAACTAGCTTGTCCTGATGAACTACCCTCTCCACTACTCATTTTCAAGAAACTTGTATAACTACTTGAGTGTAACAAAGATGGTGGATCATTTACAATGCACAAACCTTCAAGCATTTGAGCAACTTTACTCATTGGAGGTCTCAAATTCATGTCATCTTGTATACACCAAAGAGCAACTTTAAGAGCTATCACAACACTTTCGTCTTCCTCATCGATATCTATCTTTTTGTCGATAACTTCTCTTATTTTCCCTTCCTCCATCATTTTTGATACATAGGAAGGAAAATGAGCTTTCTCTTCTCCTTCCCATTGATCATAGTTTTTCCTTCCACCAACAATCTCAAGCAAAAGCATTCCGTAGCTAAACACGTCGCTCTTCTCTGAAATCGCATAGTTAGTTATCCATTCGGGTGCTAAGTACCCTCTTGTTCCTCTTAGAGTAGTGAAAACATGGCTTTGTTCTCTGCTCATTAGTTTCGCCAACCCGAAATCAGAAACCTTAGCCATGAAATTATCGTCGAGAAGAACATTTTGTGGTTTGATATCACAATGAATGATCCTAACTTCACACTCTTCATGAAGATAGGCCAATCCTTTCGCAGTGCCTATTGCGATATTGTACCTTGTTTGCCAAGTTAACAACATAGTGTTTTCGCTGTTTTTGAAAATCCATTTATCCAATGAGCCTCTTGCCATGTATTCATAAACAAGCATTCGATGAGGACCTTCGGCGCAGAACCCTTTAAGCTTCACAAGATGAACATGGTGAATACTTCCGATTATCGATACTTCTGCTTTGAACTCTTTCGCTCCTTGTCCTACTCCTTCCAATTTTTTCACTGCCAACTGTGTTTTACCATCTTCAAGTACACCTAGATACACCGAGCCGAATCCTCCTTCCCCGATTTTCGTGGAGAAGTCCTTAGTTGCTCTAGCAAGTGTACGATAGGTAAAACGCGCCGGCATATTAGAGAGACTATCAAAGAATTCATCTTCCTCCAAAGTATCATCTCGAGGATACTCATCAAAATTCTTCTTCTTGAAATAGTAGCACCAGAATCCAGCTATAAGACCGAAAATAGCGAAAACTGTGAGAATCCCTATAACAAAAACCAGCAGCATGGTCTTTCTTCCATGATCATCGCCGTCGTTTCCACCACTATCAGTCGAAACCTTCATATACGAAACATAACCGCCGCTGCTTCCTTTAAACCGTTGGAAGCTCCCGGTTTGCGCGAAATGAAAGCAACTACCTGTACTATTCTCATAGAAAAGCACAAGGCAGGAACAGTTTCTTACACAAGCCTCTTTGCACGAATCCAAAGTCGATTTTTTCAAAACAGGTGCATCATATTTAAGCGCAAAGTAATCAAGATCTTCGCCAACATATAAAAGTTCTGTCGAGCTTCCACGAGAACACGCTGAGACGTTAGGAGGTTTGCAATTGAAACGCGACCGAAGAAGCGTAGGACATTCACACCAATTCTCAAAGAAACAAACATAGTAAGGATCACAAGGCTCAGGAATTCCACAAGGGTCTTGTGGCACTCTCAATGTCTCAGGATTAGTAGACTTCCCTTTGTTAAGATCATAGAAAGAAATTGCACCATTTGGATCCAAAATCGCAGCGTAGAATGACTTCGAATCTGAATGATCAGAAAACACAATTTTCCAAACTAAAACTCCATTCTTACCATAAAAGTTCCATGAATTAGAAACCAAAGAAGCATAGTGAACCTTTTTACTACTCGTAACGTTTTTCGAACTTTGAGTTTTACTAATTTCTCCCATTAAGGACCAATACAATTGTGAAGTTTCGAATCGTGCATACAGAACCAAATCACCTTCTACATAACTAAGAAAATGAAACAAGTTCATTCGATTCCGAAAACTCTTGAGACTCATTCCTTCAACAAAGGATTGGCCAGGCAAAAGTGTATCAGTAGGATGACTAAAACTTTGCCAAACAACTTTCCGATTTTCGCCAAACAAAACCAAATTTCCTGAATCCAACAACTCCATGTCCTTAACTTTCTGTCCTGTTGTGTTTGTTGCCCAAACAAAACCATTTCCACTTTCCAAATAAGCATTTCCGCTATGCTCAAACACGAATTTATCAGAATTTCTAACAAGCAAGCCTCTATTTGCTGTCCAAACAACTTTGAAGCTACTCAAATGAATCACTACTAAAACAAAAAGAGAAACATCAAGGGTTGTGAAGAATCCAAAAGCAAAAGCCGAGTTGTTCGATAGTAAAAAGAAACCGTTATGATCGTTCCAATCCGAACGAGAAGCACTAAATCCAGGCTGTATCTGATGAATATGTTGATCTTTGGCTTGACAGGTTCTTAACAGAATTAGCATCATAATATACAAAAACAAAGTTCCATTTTTGATTAAGCCCATCATTTCATAACTGCATTTAAACATTGGATTTTAATTCAACTAATTCATAAATATAAAAAAAACAATAATTTCTGAAAGATCACTATAGTTCTTAGAGTAAACCCTGAAGTTAAGTCTGACCGACAATTGTGCAAGTCAGGATTCAAACTCGGGACCTCCAGAACGATTCGTTCTTCTATGACAATACTAACATATTATACTATTGTTTTATTCATTGAAACAAAAACATATACAACTATAAATCAAAACATGATAGGAAAACTAGAAAAATCATATAGAAATGTTACATAGTATTGATTGCATACCTGTTAGAAACATAAACTATGTAGACATGCTACCTTGTTGTTTATGAAGAAAAGAAGGATGAAAAGGTTGTGGCTAGCTATAGTGGAAGTCATGGAAATTTTGAGAGAAGATCATGAGAAGAACGAGGTTGAAGTTTTGAGCTACCACTCTTATGTGTCATTATGATGGTAGGGTCAATGTAAAGTTTTGTAGTTGCATTGGGGTATGGAAACATTAGTTTCCCATTTATGAGGTAATTGTTTGTCACATTATGGATTTGAGTGAGTGAATAAGGTCATTGTTGATTTGGAGTGTCTTTGAATAATTTCTCTTGTGAATTGACACCTTTAAAGTAGTTAAGGACCACAAAATATATCAAATTTTGGTAGCCACAAAATACTTTATTTCATTTTCTTCTATTAATACAACTTGATATATAAGAAGAACTTGGAAAAATTAATTGGATATTGCTATAATTTCCAAATAAAAATACACTTCTATTTATGGTAGTTTTTTATTGATACGTAAAACCAACATATGTAAAATACAAATAAATATTTAATCAACCAAAAATTTAAATCATCTATGTGATAATCTTACTTATCTTATTGCGAGTTTAAATGTGTCATCCTCGTAAATAGAAATGTTTATGCGGACTATCTAGCAAAATATGAGGTTAATAATGAAAGTGTAGTATAATTTGTGCCAACACAAATTACAAGTGATGAATAAATTTAAATCGTCTCCACATAAATTGTTTTAATTTCTACAAGACTAAGAATATTGTTCTTGCTATTAGATCCCTTTTTATGTGGTTAGTCCTTTCCTAATCTATAAGGACACTTCTTATATCACTACTATTTTACAAGATAGTTGTGTGTAATTTCTCATCACACATACTTCTTTGTCAGATTAAAATCCTAATGTCGCGGGGGAAGTTGCAACCTACGAATGTTTGATTGACCGTAAATACATATGCCATGTCTGTGTATACCCTATGACTAGTAATTATAAACAGGCTTCCAATAATATTTAATTCCAATCGTGTTAACTACATTTAGTTCTCAAACAGAACCTAAATTGATACTCCCAAATTCCTAAACACGGAAAAAATTAATTAAATGCAAAACATTACTTAATAACTATAAGAAATTTATCTTTACAAAGTGTAGATCAAATTGGATCACAAAGTGCACACAAAAAGGGATAAATTCATTTAAGGTGAATTAATCTACGGAAATTAGTCAGTCATTCTTAAGTGATTTATGGCAAAATCAATTAAAAAAGCAATTATACTTTACAAACAATGAGGGATGTGTGGATCTATGTGCTTGAAGGTATAAAGATGACAATCCCGCAAAAGATCCATCTGAAGTTTTAATGCCGACAATGATGATTGAAGTCAGTGGCAATAACTTTCACCTCTTTAATGATAGTGACCTAACTAGAGAAACATCTCACGCCTCATCAATAGAAAGAGACTCAAGATTAAAGTGCTTATATGATCTTCGTATTTGACAAAAGTGTTGGAAGTCTCCGAGTAATAAAAGAGAGAAAGTGAGAAAGCTCGCTAGGTCGTGTCTGTCTGAAAATCTTTTTCAAACATTTTATCTTGAAAATAGTTTTCTAGACCAATCCACGTGATTAAGAAGCTGTCTAATCTCTTTTAAGGACTTTTTGAATTAACCAACTGATTGGATATTTAAGCCAATCGGTTGGCAATACTTTTCTATGTCAGCCAATCGATAGGAGCATTAAGCCAGTCAATTGGGGAGATTCTAAAAGATTAGCCAAATGATTAGGATAACACCTTAATGACTTGTCATGACTCTATATAAAATATTTGCATGTTGGGTAAAGGTAATCGATTAAAAATGCTTAAACCAATCAATTGAATCATTATGCCAATCAATTGACTCATGAATTATGCCCATGGATTGTTTCCTTTTCGGATTTTTCCAACTCCTATATAAAGGAGGCTCACATCATCTTCATTTAATGCCACTTTCCAAAGATTTATGTTTTATTTGTTATTTATCTTTCTATTTTCTCTCATTCTCTCTCTAGAAATATTTATTTTTCACTTAAAGTTGTCATAATGCTTTTGAGTGAAACTTTGTTGTGAGGAAGAATTTGTAAGTGGTTGTGGTGTTTGTTAAACTCTTGAGAGTGTAATACTCTTAAGAAGATCGATTTTGGGTCATGAGATAAACAATTCATAGAATTAGTATTTTGGTTTATTGAGCTTTGAGGTTCTGTTTTTGGTTATTGAGATCAACCTGAAAATCTCTAAGAAGGTTTGTTAGCTTAGCATGTGGCTAAAACTATCTTTGGTTGGGAATAAGCCTATAAAAATATCAAGATCAATTTGTATAAAGGTTCGTGGGTATAATCTTCAAAAGCTCAAAGTTTATAGTCAAATTCTCAAGAAGATCTCTTAGGGACAGGACTAGACCAACGTTCGAGAAAACCTATATAAATCTTTGGAGCAATCTTACTAATCCTATACTTTTCAATTTCTTCTATTGATTTATATTGTTCTATTTTCTGATGATATTTACTCGTAAGAAACTAATAACAAAATTTCAAGTTTAATCGAGAAAAATATAAGAGTAATCATGAATTTTAAATACCACAATTTACCTCTTTTTGTGCTTGAAGTCACTTGTCCAAAAGGGTGCAACCTTTAATGATTCATTGTTTTCTCCATGCTCTAATGCTGCTGAATATGACTCCTTTCACATTAAATTTGGAACCCTCACAAGTGAGTGTGTTTGGGAATTTAAAGAAAAATAAGTTTTCGTAAAATGGTGTAGCACTGCTCTAATGGAGCGTTGTGGTTTTATGATATTAATCATGTGTTATCCCGGTGATCATAAAAATGTGTTGCGTTGCCTGAATAGAACGCCACCATATTTTGAGTAGCTAAATTCTTCTTCTTGTGCTTCATAATGTGTCTCACTACTTATCATATGCGATGACATTTTTTCAATTTTGCTCATATTCTTCTTTTCTTCTCGTTCTTGTGTGCAAGTCTTCTTCCTTTTTTGTCATCATAACTTCCATAGTGAAATACCATAAATTGTGTCTAAGTAGGATGATTTTAGCATGAATCAGTCTTTTCCGCAATTCTTTGGAATCTTTAATAAAACCTACAAAGACAAATGATTAGAAACAAAAGTACTTAAAAGTAATGTAAAGTATGATAAATATATTTAATGATGAACTTTCATCAACATCTTAATTCTAGTCCTTTTTATCTCAATTGTACCTTCATGGGTAAGTTGAATAGCGTCCCACATTTGTTTGGCAGTCTCGCAACTAGAAACATACAAAAACTTATCAGTGAATAAGGCAACAGTGATGCTAGATTTTGCTTTCGAATTACGTTTCACTTTTTCTTCATATTCTTCGGTTTAGATTTCTTTATCTTTGTTTTCCACAACACCATTTAGTTGATGTGTGGGAATAAAATGACCATTTTTAAAAGTCTTTCAAACATTGTAATTCATCCTCTCGATGAAGATTATCATATTCTCTTTTCATAAAGAATACCCTTCTGCGTTAAAGGATGAACAACTATTTAGTGAATAATTTAAAGTTATTCCTACCTCCTGGGATGATTATCCTTATAATGGCAGTTAGGCTCTGATGTTACTTGTTGACCAAGTGACTCCAAACATAAAAGGGAATTGAATTGTGTTTTTGAAATTCAGATTTTTTTATTTTAAATTTTGGTATTTAAAAATAATAATATTAGATTTGATAAACAAGCATAGGTAAGGCAACACAATGGTAGAAAGAAGATGAAGATGAAGAGAGATACGTAGTGAAAAAATAAACAACAAAAAATAAATAGAGAAGGGATAGAACAATGCACCAAATTTATACATGTTCGATATAACCATTTGACCTACTTCTACCCTCACGAGTTTTTTTCTTGAAAGTTCCACTAAAAACAGACTTGGGCTTTTATATGATCAACCCACGAACCTTCAACAACAAACAGAGTTTTTACACATGCTTAGTCCAAGAACCTTCGCTAGAGATTTTTGTTAGGTTTAGCTTGAAACCTTTATATCCTTTACAAAGATAATTCAAGGAAGAATCAAATCTTGAATAAATAAGATTAAGCACAACACCAGTTACGACATAACTCTCATAAGGACTTTTTAGTCTTTCAGCACTACAACGATTCTCGTGAAAAAGTAATTTGAAAAAAAAAACTAGTAGAAAAATAATAGAGAGTTTATATTCATAAATTTGATGTAAAAATAAAATGGGGAAAGACTTTTTTGTAGAGAAAAATTTTGGATAAAAAATAAAACGATCCATGGACCAAATTAAATGATTTAATCAATTAGGACATATTTTAATCGATTAAAATTCTTCAAAAACGGTAACCATAATTCAGGAAAGGAAAGCTTAAAACGGCTATAAGAATTAATTGATGAGAAGGTCTTGTTAGATGATGGCAACGATCTAGAGGGGGTAATAAATCGCTAATAAAATATTCTGATTGAAATTTAAAAAAAAATTCTAAGGAAAGCAAAATCGATTTTGGATCGACACTCGTCTATCCCAAACTGTTATCGAAATAATCATATATGCGTATTAAACCGCAACGTTATGACATTAATCTACCA
The DNA here is from genome assembly GCF_029867415.1 of Vicia villosa. Classification (NCBI taxonomy): domain Eukaryota; kingdom Viridiplantae; phylum Streptophyta; class Magnoliopsida; order Fabales; family Fabaceae; genus Vicia; species Vicia villosa. The sequence continues at coordinate 224,662,768 of NC_081181.1, forward strand.
CAAATGATGAGAAAACAAATCAATATGTTATTCTAAAATACGTTTGAATATTTGTACACTTTGATAATCAATTTCCAACGAAATAGGAAACAAAAATTGACTAGGACAACTTATCAAACACTTGGTGTGTAATAAACACCAAGCTGGTTTTCCTTTATGTTGCTGATAAGAGAAATCAATTGCAATTATCTTACAAAACAGTTTTAAAATACTTCAACACAAAAAAAATTATTAGTATATGAAATTGCACGCGAAATGAATTATCAAATTGTAAAGAGTGAGAGAAAAAACAGATTTTTACCAAAATTACAAGTTTGGAAAGATTTGAAACAGAACGTATTAACTCCAAGAACGTGGGAGTTGATCCATAGAAGTTTTAAGCTTCTATGTGTCAACCTATGCAGCCTATGAGTCGACCCCAAAAGGGTAGAACCATTTTGCTTGCAAGCGCTTCAGTAGAAGTCGACCCGCATACATCATGTGTCGACCCACCCGTGTTATGTATCGACCCAAAGGCCTTGTGTATCAACACACAGAAGACAGTTGTTTGATTTTTATATAACCTTCAATATGTATCGACCCATAACTGGGATGTATCGATTTATAGAAGACAAAGAGTTTGGTTTTGAAAAAGCCTTCAGTATTTTTCGACTTCTAGCGTGTGAGAGTCGACCTATAACCTTGTTTTTCATATGAAATCATATTTTTTGCTTGTAAAAATTTTTCTAACCTGATTTCAAGTGTCCTAAGATGAGAATGCGCATATAGACATAGAGATAAAGGTACAATATACACAAATACTAAGTGTCATAGTTTTAACACCATTCAAAACATTTCTAAAAGGATAGTGCAATCACAGGTCTTTCACCATTCTTTAATCGATTGGATCAAGTCCTTAATCGATAGGCAGTGAGTTAATGTTGAAGCGGTAAAGTGGCAAGCAACAAAAGTTTTGGAAATATTTATCCGGGAATTTATTGTGTCCACAGAGATTAGTGATATCAAACTGCCATTCAACAGTTTCCGCAATTATAAGTTTGGATTAAATGGGTTTTAAGTAAAAATGGAAAATATAACATATGAACATAAAATAAATACATTCTTGATAGAGAATAACTTATCTGGTTTGAGTCTAAACTAATCCTCACAAATTTAGATTTATCACTCCGTTGAACTCAATCTACAATACTCATCAAAATCACCACATACCTCTCATATCAATGTCCATTTCTGCAACACCGACGAGAGTTCAACTATATTGCTCTTTCGACGATGTCTCAACCGATCGAACAACACAGAAGCATTAAACTCCGATATTATGTGGATGTTAACCCTAAACCCTATGTCTAGAATCTAGAACTAACAGGTATTCTTCTAATCAAGATTCACGAAACATATTTCTATTACAACATAAATCCGAAGAGATTAAGCAAAAAGATCATAAAAACACCGATTAAGATTTGTAAAGCAAACTTTATACAACTAGTAGAAAGAGTAACAAACATCCATGTGTTTAGAGTAATTTACATACAAACTCAACAAAAGAGAAATACAAAGAAAAGAAAAGAAGAAAACCAAACATCTCACGGTTTAACATCGCCGATTGATGAGAAATCAACTCCCGAATCATCCATTTGCAAGTCCCAAATGTTGTTTACAAGCTAAATCTACCAAAAATGGAAGGTTGATGAGTTGGGGTTCTAAAATACCCATAACATAACCTAAAAAAAATGTGTTTTTGGCCCTTAAAACGTGTTTCTGCCAGGACCGCTTCGCCCGACAACTAAATGGTTCACCCGGCGACGCAATACAACAACTTTTTCACGTTTTTTGATCGCTCTGTCTCGCCCGGCGAGCCCGAGTTTTGCCCGGCGAAACACACCAGAAACAACAGAAAATTCTGCACTGTTTTGGCCATAACTTGAGAACCGTAACTCCGATTTGCATCCGGTTTGAAGCGTTGGAAAGCTTATTCAATTCTCTATCTAACTATCAATAAATATCAATGCTTGAATACCTACAAAAATGATATGAAAACAATTAAACTCAATGATATTTACACGATAACGCAATATATACACTATAACGTAAACTATACCAAATATTGGCTAAAGTTGAGGTTTATTGATGTAAAACAAATTAATTAAACCGATGAGTGATAATTATTCACACTCAAATTTACAACAATTTATCACTCATCAGTCAACCTTCCTAATTTATTAGAAATTTTTTTAATCAATTTAATTTAGGCCTTGATAGTTTTAAGAAATGTTAATAAAAATTGAGAAGGTTTTAAATGATTTAATGTGTCTGTGATTGTGTTAGTACTTGAAGACTTACTCATGAACTTTTATAATTCAAAATGGTCATTCTAAGAAGCTAAGTGTATGACTAGACGAACTTTCTCACTTTCTCTTTTTCAAACTTCAAGATCCTCTGCTTGATTTAACGATTGATTAGCACTTCAATTGAATCTTTGAATTATCTAACTTACAAGGATTGAGATATCTCTTCTTGGTCATATTTCATCATTAATAACTTATTGGACAGTTGATATCAACTCCCCCTTAGAAATTTGTCACAAGTAATTCATCAAAGGTGATAGTACCTTCCTTATCATAAAGAATGATATCCTTGAAATGTTCAAAGGATCTAGAAAATGAGCTAAACTAGAGTAGAGTTTTGTCCTCGTCATTAATATTCACCTTAATATTTTGAAATTCATTAATTATATTGTAAAATCATGTCAATTTCTCCATAATAAATTTGTTATCCACAATTAAAAATTAATAGAGTTGTTATTCCAGACATAATATATGAGTAAAACATTTTGGCATATACAATGATTCATGTTTGACCCACATCTCCTCCACGATCTTCTCCCAGGAAATTTACCCTAAGATTTTATCTCAAAGGCATAAGATAATGACATTCATGACCTTATCCGGTATCTTGTTCTTATTTGCTTGTATTACGACTGTAGACATCAATGCCTCATCTTTATATGTTTTTATACACTTTAGTTGAATTAAGATTACATGTATCTTCACTTTCCAAAATCCAAAATTATTTTCTTTTTTTTATTTATTTCTCATTTAAAACTTATGATGCTCACTTGTAAAATTAACTCATTTGTCCCTCAGGAGACCCCAGTTGTTTTGAAATTGAAAGGTTCAATGTATACCAAGAACTTTGATGTGGGAGACAAAAAACAATAAAACCTAAAATAAGTGACCTTAAACAGAATAAAAATCTAGTAAACAATGTTAGAAAAACACAAGAAGAATGATCGAATAAATTGACAAGTATACACAATTTATTTACCCCAAGTGTTTATCAATCTCTTCTTCACCCAATATATGAATCACACAAACTCAAGATGTTTATAAGATATCCTCAAAAATATTACATCATAAAAGTTCAATAAAAATTGAACGTATTTCATCATAATTAAATTAATTATGTGTTTTAGTCCAAATTTTCTCATCTCTTAACACTCTCTCCATAGTAACACTAGCAGAAACACTAATATCGAATGCTAAATTGGAGTGCTAATAATTCAATTTTCATGCCTTCTGTAGCAATTAGATTTCCCTTATCTTAAATCACGACTTTTAATCAAAACAAAAAAAAAAAAAATCCTGGTAGTTTCTTGTGTTTGACTGTTGAATCCAGTCCAATACAATGAATGTTTTAGTATGTAACTCATGAGTAGATATAAAACCTGTAAAAGTAACTAGGAAAATCAGGATCTTAAATGTGAAGGCGAGCCAAAAGGCAATGAAGTTCAAAGTTAATGTTGTGTAAGGTGAAAACTTTTTGACTTGTGTGCTTGAATTATTTATAAGCTTTGAGAAATCACATGTCACCTTGACTTTTGAGTTGTATTCAAAATGTTTATTTTAATGTACTATCTTTTCAAGTCATAAGAAAATTGGTAATTTTTCACATCAATATTATATTAAGTTGTTAAGTCATAAGAAAATTGGTAATTTTTCACATTAATATTATATTAAGTTGTTAAATTAGCATCTGATATCAAAAATAAGTTGTTAGATTAGCATCTGATATCAAAAAATAAGAGAAGAGTTAAATATATTTTTGTTCTTTATAAATTATTAAATTTTAATCTCTATAAAAAAAATAGCATGTTTTAATTGCTATAAAATTATTATGCATTTAATTTTGGTCCATGCTATTAAACTAATTTGTATTTTTGAATGATTATTTTGCAGAAATGTTTATAACGTTATAAAAAATTTATTAAATAAAAACTCAAAATTTGATTTATAAGTCAAAAATTTTACTACTTTTATTTTAAAATTTTAAAAATTTTAAACTTAATAAAATTTAAAAATATTTTAAACATGTATGAAAAATTATTTAAAAATTATAGGATGATAAAACAATTTTTAAAATATTAGAAAATAACAGGATTAAAACTGCATATAGAAATAAAAAATCTATCATAATTTTTAATAAAAACTAAAAATAAAATTTAAAATATTTATAAGAACAAAAAACATATTTAACTCAGAAATAAATAAAAACATATTTTACAAACAACTAATACAATATTTGTTTATAAATTTCAATAAAATATTTATACATTGGATTACAAAATAATTATAATTTTATATTATTGTTTTAAAATAAAATAATAATTTTAAAATTACAAATTATAGATATAATATTACAGTCCAAATTACAAATATACCTTCAAACAGTTCTCTTATTTCTTTGATGTAATTTTTTTTTTTAAATGATGTAATCAAACAGTTCTCTTATTTCTCTTACGTAATTATGTTATATTAAATATCAAAACTAAAATAGTCATAAGCAAATGTAATTTCTTATACTCTTCCGGTGGTGACAACATCAAATAGTAGTTTTCACCTTTTCTATTATATTCCAAAGATAGTAGATGTTGAATTTGAAAAGAACGAAAAAGTGGGTTTCTTCGAATAAAATAAAATCATAAATCATGGTCATAACATTTACTTTAAAAATAGTCACCTCTAATTTTATAATGATATTTTTAGTTCCACCTAATCATATAGTGTTGGTGATTTTAGTATCATTAATGTATTTTGGTAGTAATGTGATTTACTATAGGCCAATGCAATTATGCGTTAAGTTTGAAATGAGTTAGGGTGGTGCGGAGTGCACGCTCGTCGAGACAAACGTTTAATTGAATACGAATAATAGAAACGGGTTCCAAGAGGCGTAGCCCCTGGCGGGGTGCGGGGCAGCACCCTGCCGGGGTCCAAGGGGCAGCACCCCGTTCGAAAAATTCGTTTGAATAGTTGCACCCTTTCCCAACCGACATAACTGCTTTTTCCGAAAAGGTGTGTCTGTTCGTTTTCTGTTATTGGTCTCCTATATGAGGAGTCTTTTGGCCTCAATTTGATACACGAAATTATACTTCCTCTCTACATTCGGATCTGTTCTCCATTGTCAGAAATAGATTGTTCTTCGAGAATTATCCCCACAAAGATTTCGTGAACCCAGACAAGAATAGGGTCGAAATACTTTGTTCGAAAAGTGAACGAACACGATTCTTGAAGATATCCAGGATTATCATACCATATTTCTAACATATAGTGTTGTTAATTATTTCATGATCTAACGCAAATGATTGATATATAATGTGTATGAATATCTCAAGATTTATAAGGTTATTTTTAATTTTTAATATTATTACTTGTAAAAAAAGTATTGTGGCATTAGACTAATAAGCATAATGTATTTTTTTCGATATAATTTTGTTTCAACTATAATTAGAATTGACCGTTAGCAATAATATATCCAGCCCGACCCAAAAAATTTAAAGGTCCTGTTTAAATTTAAAAAATTGTTCAATTTTTTTTTAAAAAATTAATTATAATAATAAAAAATAACAAATCATAATTTTTTTTTGTTTTTGAAATTAATAAACTTGATTAAAGAAAATATGATCTATGGACTCATCATCTGTACAGAAACAAGTCATATTATCAAGCATACCAAATCTCAGTAATATATCCTTAGTTGGTAGTTTTCCATGACAAGTCACCCACATTATAAAGCACGCTCGGGGACGCGCCATATTACTGTACATTAAGTTTCTCCAATCCATCTTCTGGCCACAAATCAACATAATACTATATTCTTCTGTAGCAACCTGCCCTAAAAATAAACATTTAGAGTCGCCACCTATTCTGAAGGGCGAATAGGAAACCCTACGCAGTTATGAGATCGGGGTAAGATTATTATTATAATCAGGTCGAGGGAAGGTGTTAGGCACCCTCAACCCTTTCCTATGGCTTTGAATCTAAGGTAACAGTTTTATGGCAGAAATTATTAAGGTTTAATAGCTAAGGAAATGAATAGGGGAAAAAGTGAGATTTTGGGGAAGGGGACTCGCCTTGGTTATCCAAGTGCCTACGTACCTCCTTATGGAGGATCAGAGTCTACGTAGTTCGGGCATAGGGTTGTACACCTTAGGATTAGAATTTGATTTGATATGGTTGGAGTTGTTTTATAGGCTTTTTGAATGGCCTATCGTAGTTTTGAATTAGTGATTTGAAAATGAAGGTGTTTTGAAGTTTTGGCATACAACCCTGATTTGATATGTCACCGTTAGATGCGATGATTAATAGATTTGATCATTATAGCTAACGGATTAATGGGGTATTGCTGGTTACTCTGATCGATAGATTCGATCGTCGCGGGCAGCAAATAAAATGTATTTTAAATTTTGTATATTTCTTATTATTTTATCTCTCGTCATTGCGACTAATAGGTTTAGTCGGATCGAGGAGAGAATTGGACCAAAATTAATTAAATTATTATTAACAAATAAATTAAATTGATCAAAATTATTTCTCGCCTAATGCGACTAATAGGTATAGTCGGTTCGGGGAGAAAATTAGATTAAATTATAAAAAAAACAAATAATTAAATAATTAAAGTTTTACAAAATTAATTAATTAAACTTTATTTATAAACTGCAGGGGGTGTATGTTGTAAAGATTAGAAATTTGGGGTGTGCGAATAGCAAAAGGCCAAGCCCATTAGCGTTTTAGACCCGTTAGGATCCTGTGCGACGCAGGTGTAGGTTATGGTAGTGCGCACAGGGGGATGCAAGGCCAGGATTCACTCAGATCACTATCTACGACCTGCATGTGTTCTAAGGTGGGATGCATGGTAAGAAGCGTGCATTGAATCATGTTCAATTTACACGGACGCGTGGCCATCGAGAGGCCACGTGTTTCTCATCCTACGGTTGAACGGAGAGGCAAGTTTGATCCTAATCCCAATCTCTTTCATTTCTTGTGTTCTCCTCTCACTTCTCCCCTCTTCGATTTCTCTCTTCTCTCAAACTTTCCCTTCCCCTTCAAACAAAGCCCAGAAACGGCCCTCACCACCACCGTCCTCCGTCCAAGGAACCCAGAAACCACCACCCCAACCATCCCTAGAAACGCCGTGAAACCCAGATCTCCGGTTGAATTTCAACCGGGATCTTCATACCTTCGAACCAACTTAACCCATATAACCCAGAAAACCATAACCCTAACCTAACCCTCTCAAATACAAGAACCCTAATCCCAAATTAAACCCAGATTCAACCCCATACACAACAACAAGCATGCAAATTTCAAAGATCCTAAGCTAAGTGACGAACTCGGTTACCTTGTGGTCTTGTATTCTGGAACGTGTATGCTCCTCTCCTAATCCCTTCTCTCTCTGTTCTTTTGCAGGTTCCGATTGAAGATTCAGATCTCGAATAGTTCGTGTTCGCGGCGAAGTTCTTAGGGCTCCTCAAATCTCTGAATCCCTCCCTCATCTCATTCTTTTTTCATATATATCCTAGGGTTTAAGTTAGATTAGGGCAGATTTGATTCAATTAGGTTTAATTGGATTGTCCTTGATTCTGATTGTAATTGATTCTGTAAATTATGTTTTTTGATTCAATAAAATATATTCAGATTTCATTTTATGTTTGTTAAGATTGGATTTCGTTTAATGATTGATTCATATGAAGATTTGATTTGCTTTCTGGGCTTGGGCTGAAGTTTGATTTTAGGGTTCGTCTGTTTGGTGATTGCAGCGGCGCCGAGGCTAGGGTTTGCTCGTAGAGGAAGATGAACAGGGCCGGGTCGGTTTGACCCACCTGTTGACCCAACGCTTATTGGGCTTGACCCGGCTCCGCATCCATTTTTGTTCGGCCCAATGACAGCAACAACAAAAAAGCCAAAAACACAATTAACCTCAATTTATTCACTTAATTAATTAATTAATCAATAAACTAATTAGTTAATAATATTCAAATAATTCTGATAATAATAATTAATAATAACATTCAAAACAATACTAATATCAACTAATATTCTAATAATTCTAATATTAACAATAATAATAATCTTATAGTTAGTAACAATATCAAAAAAAATAAAAAAGATAATAGAATGGTTAAATGAAATAAATGGGCCCAAAACAAATTGGGTCTCAAATATTTGCTGTTCACACCTCCATTTTGTTTAACCAATTTATAAGGGAATTTTATAAGAGATCGGGTTTAATAATAGATATATTAAATCCTATGGCTCTTAATTTTTAACCCCCTTAATAAATTAAAAGACGTGAATTAAAACGGGTAAATTTTGGGGTATGACATCTTCCTTCATTTTCATTTTAACATAATATATTAAAATTAAAATGATTTTCATTTTAATCATTTTCATTTTTTATTGGATTTTTATATTTTTTATTTATTGAATTTTTATTATTGTATTTTTGTATGTCTATTAATATTAATAGAAAAAAAATTGAACCTTCAAAATTTGGAACCTCCCAAAATTTGAGATTCCCTACTGTAGAGTTTGTTTTCCTTGCCTAGAGTCGACCCTATATATATATATATATATATATATATATATATATATATATATATATATATATATATATATATATATATATATATATATATATATATATATATATATATATATATATATATATGGACATGATCAAATGACACTAAGGTGTCAATCATAGTAACATGAAACCTCCGATAACTCTTCACCTGGAGTCCGTATAATAAAATTCATCGTTGGATTGAAAGTTATTATCATATAGATCACGTCTATAAAATTTCATATCAATCAAAAATCATTTGATAGATGATTTCTGATTGATGTTTAATTTTATAGACATGATCTATATGATAATATCTTTCAATCCAACGGTGGGTTTTAGTATACGGACATGGGGTGAAGAGTTGTCGGAGGTGTCATGCTACTAAGTTTGACACCTTGGTGTCATTTAATCGTGTCCAATATATATATATATATATATATATATATCAATTTACTCCAATAGTATTTTTTTAAGCTTACTTCAAATCATTTCCTAGAATGTTAGGGGACCTAATAACTCTGGTAAATGTAGTGAGGTTAGTTCTCGCCTCAATAACATAAAACCTGACATTTTTGTTTTTATAGAGACTAGAGTTAAGGTGCATAAAGTTAAGAAGATTAGAAATAAATTAGGTAAAAAATGGTGTTTCATTGATAATATACTTTGCATGATAATGGTCGTATCTGTATTCTCGGGGATGATACTAAATTGAGGATTACCCAAATCTCTAGTTCACCACAATTTATCCATTGTACTATTCATCACACTAATGATGATTTCCTTAGTTGATTCACTTCCATATATGAAGGTGTGAAAAACACTAGAAAGGGGGAGGTTTAAATAGGGTTTTTATCAAACAAAACTTGATTTAAAAAATCTCCCCTCTTAAACAGCAAACTCTTTACTCTTGATAATAACTATATAACTATAAAGTGCAAGAAGGAAAGAAAAATGTATGTTTATACTAGTTCACTTGAGAAATTCCCAAGCTAGTCTAGTTTACTCGCCAAGGTGATTTCTCCTCTCTCAATCGAGGTCTTAATCCACTATAACCAAACTGATTACAATTGCGCGGGCAACCGCTAGTTACTAACACTGCACAAGCAACCGCAAGTGACTAACTACAATGCACAAGCTACCCGCAATTGACTAACCCTACACATGCAACCTCGCGTGACTGACTCTGCACAAGCAACCGTCTACGACTAACCCCTGCACAAGCAACCGCCTGTGACTAACAACCTTTAAGACTCTCTAGTCCTAAAATTCCCAAGACTACTGACCAACAGGTCTCTTGAGGCAAAAATCAAACAACAGTTTGAATCAGAGTTATTTACAGTATAAATGCTTCTACACAAGCTGAATGTAAATGATATACTTCAAAACTAGACTAAGAGTATAAAGATATGAATAGTATTCTCAGATTGAATGTGATCGTGAATTGGAAGCTTTCTTCTTAGTCTTCAAGCTCTTTATATGGCCAAATATAATAATTAATCCGTTGGAGGGCAGTCCTGGAACTTCCAGAAAATTGGCGGTTTGAACGTAGTGAGAGACAAGATAGTATGCAACGTCTGTCCTTTCTTGGTAGTGGAACGAAACATTCGTCTGTACCTTGTACCTCGTACTACATAATGCTATCTTATATTTTTCTTGAACTTCAGAGGCTCACAACATGAGTTGGAAGAAAAGAAAATAAGCTTTGAATCTTCAAAGCTTTAAGTCTTCAGAGTCTCTAGAACCACGTCTTTAGAGTCTTCAACACTTGGTCTTCAGAACCATTTGTCTTCAGAAACTTGAGTCTTCAGAACGTCAAGTCTTCAGAGTCTTCAGAACCACGTCTTCAGAGTCTTCAGCACTTGGTCTTCAAAATGGATTCTACAAACTTCATATCAGAGAAATTACTTCGTATGCTTCTAAACCTTTGCTATTGTTTATCAGAACTATGTATAGCGCGAAAACATAACTTGGTGGCTTATGATGTTGTGGCCACGCCTTTTCATCAGAATCAGAATCTGTTTGTTAAGTACTCAACATAACAAACGTTAGTATAAAAAAATTGTTCATACAAACATACTCATTGTTATCATCAAAACTCAGAGACACATTGTAGAACCAAATCTTGTTCTAATAATATACACTTTCAACACTTTAGAATAAAGAAGATATCTTTGGAAGAGTATTGAGCATCTGCATCCCCAAGTCATAGGTCCTTGGTTCCTCATGGGTGATTTTAACAATGTGCTTCATGCACAAGATAGAGTGGGAGATAATTTAGTCACTAAGAATGAGTACCAAGATTTTAGAACTATGATGGAACAGATTAATCTGCGTGAAAAGGATAATATTGATGAACATTTTACTTGGACTAACAATCAAAGCAATGGGATCATATACTCTAGGATTGATAGAGTCCTTGGTAATATGGACTTGCTGCTGAAAAACATGAATACAAACCTATTTATCATGGAAGTTAGTGTATCTGATTATGCCTTGTTATGCTTGAGGAATAATGAGCCCATGGCTCCTACTAGAACTCCCTTCAAATTCCAAAATGGTGTGACTTATTTTGATGGCTTCCATGATTCTACTAGGGAGAATTAGAATATACCAATTGAAGGAAATTCCATGTATGTTGTTTGGAAAAAGCTCCAAAGACTCCAACATGTTATAAGGAAGCTAAGCAGGCCTTACAAGGGTATTACTCAGCAAATTGAAAAAGCTAAAGAGCATCTCAAGGTAGATAAAACCAATATTATTAATGATAGGATGAATATGCATTTAATTGAGAGAGCTAAGGCTTGCATCATTGAGGTTATCAATATAGAGGAGCAACTTCATAAGCAAAAATCCAAAGTTGAGTGGCTGAGGCTGGGAGATGGCAACAATGCCTACTTCCATGCCTCTTTGAAATCCAAGAGGAAGAAAAATAATATAAGAAACATTATGAATGAAATAGGTACTATGCTTTTTGATCAGAAAGAGATAGAAGAGGAAGTTCGTAAGTTATATTCTAACTTGGTTGGCACTGCAACAACTAATTTGAATAACATTGATATTCTGGAAATGAGATCTGGTAAACAAATTACTATTAAACAAAGTGACTTATTGACAACTTCAATTATTGAGGAAGAGATTTTCAACAATTTAAAAGGAATAAGTGACCTGTCAGCCCCGAGAATAGATGCCTTTGGTTCCAAATTTTTTAAAGCTACCTGGGAGATTACCAATAAGAGGTCATGAAAGCATTCAGAGATTTCTTTGGGAAAGAGAAATTGTATAGAGCCATAAATTGTACTCTTGTCACTTTGATCCCTAAAACCAGTACTGCTAAAATGGTTAAAGACTTCATACCCATTTCCTTTTGTACTGTCATATATAACCACCAGATTGGGGAAAATCCTTAGCAGCTTCATTCATAAGAGCCAGATTACCTTCATAACTGGTCATCATATACATGACCATATATTGCATGCATATGAGTTTATTAAAGGGTATGACACTAAAGGTGGAGTCCTCAAGTGCATGATGCAAATGAACTTACCAAAAGTGAAATTCTAGTATGACAGACTCAGGATGTCACTCACAAAGTCAAGACATCTGATCTATTATCAGCTTAGCTAAGGCAGGACAGAATGATCCCCAATTTTTGATTACCCCTAAGAAGAAGGAATCCATGAGTACCGGTACCATGTTAGTTCAGTCAACATAAACAGATTGTAAACTTCATTGGTTCTGTAATAGGACAAGCTATTAATCCTGATCCCGATGTTATACACGATGTTACAACATCCAAGATTGAACAGATAATACATTGCAGAAGATAAATAACACAATGAATTGTTAACCCAGTTCGGTCAAACTACCTACTCTGGGGGCTACCAAGTCAGGAAGAAGATTTCACTATGAGTAGTACTATTTTATGTAAACAACCTCTGGTTTACAGATAAACAACCTATGGTTTACCTAGTCACTAATCCAATGCAACCTTTATCTTAGAACTCCATCTAAGACCAGATAACCTCTGCTCACTCCCTAGTGATACCTAACTGTTACAACCCTGTAACAGCTATTTAAATAATCAACAAGAAAAACTTACTTGATCTTGCTTCACAACTTCAATCAAGAACATAATACTCAACTCTTACCTACAGGTTTCGAGTGAGAACAATAACTTCTCTTACGTATAGGTTTCGAGAAGAACATGGCAGCCATCCCACAACCTGGGTGGTTTACCTTTACAAACCCTAATGACTACATCTTTCCAATACACGGGTTTCTTTCTAAAAACTAGGTTACAAAGGATTCTTTTTATAACCTATTCCCAACTAGACTTGGGCTTACAAATCGCAGCATTACTAGCTGTTACAAATCAGCAGATATCTTCTGCTAAAAAAAGGTCTTCAATCACAAGTTTCCTAATTTATCTCCTAAATTAGAAACCGCTGAATCTTCAACATTCTGATTTGATTCTTTAATATTCTGACTTGATTCTTTTGACCTTTAAATCTGCGCCACATAAGATTACATAATATTCCATAGAATATTCTGTATCTGTTGAGTATCAGACTGAATCTTCATGTTCCAGTTCTGCATGCGCGATGTCATGAGTTGATGTCATGACATTCCATATAACATCTTGCTTGTACCTGTTTTGTTCTTTTATATTTGCAAGACTTATACATTCTATTACATTTTGCTGCTATTATATTTTAGCCAAACATAAATGCCAATCAACCAATAAAAACAACAACAACAACAAACGTATGATACAGTGGACTGGAATGCCTTGGAAACTATCCTCATCGAGCTTAGCTTGCCTCACATGTTTATCATATGGATCATGTTAACAGTAAGACTGTTTCTTATAAATACATGGTGAATAGAGAAACTACTAATATTTTGATAGCCAAAAGGAGTCTGAGGAAGGGAGACTCTTTTCCCATATTCTATTTGTCATTGTTATGGAATATATGCACAGTCTTGAGTAGATTGCATGATCAGCCTAACTTTAATTTCCACTCTAGATGTGAAAAGTTGAGCATCATTAATCTCAGCTTTGTAGATGATTTACTATTTTTCTCTATAGGGGATACTCAATTTGTGTAGATGGTTATGTAAGCTTTCAATAACTTCTCCAACTCCACTAGGCTCAGAGTTAATCCATCAAAGTGTATGGCATGCTTTGGTAACATTGATCAACAAACCAAGACTAAAATTCAAGATATTATTGAGTTTAAGGATGGGCCTCTACCCTTGAGATACCTTGGCATTCCCTTGACTAGTAGAAAATTATCAGTTGGCCATTGTTTACTGTTGGTTGAAAAAAATGTTTCTAGGATCAGGCACTGGAGTTCTCATCTCCCCAGTCTTGCAGGAATGAAGCAATTGATAAATATTGTGATGTTTTCCATTGCAGGTTAATGGATGCAATGCATCCCTTTACCTAAGACTGTTATCAGGAAGATTGAAGTAATTTGTCGCTCCTTTCTTTAGACTGGTTGTTATAACATCTCTAGGAAAGCTGCAATTGATTGGCAGCAAGTGTGTTCCCTTAAGAAGCAATGAGGCCTTAACATAACTGCTATGGAGGAGTAGAATAAAGCTTGTATATTGAAGTTTCTATGGAACCTCAATAACAAGGATGACAGCTTCTGGATCAAATGGAATGATTGTTATTATTTGAAATAGTTGGACCTCGTGACAATGAACCCAAGAACCAATAACTCTTGGATATTGAAGATTAGTTTGAAGCATATGGATGATGCCAGGCAACTGTAGACTTGGAACAACAGGATGCTGACTAAAAATATTACACAAGAGGAATCTACAAGGGCCTTAGACTGAATCAACAAGATGTTCCTTGACATAAATTGATTAGTGGTAATATTGCTCGCCCTCATGCCTTGTTTGTGCTTTGGATGGCTTTCCACAAACGGCTAGCAACTAAAGATATAATATGTTATTTTGATTTGTTGGACAATGATAAAATTGTTGTCTGTGTGATGGGCAAGAAAATACTCACCACTTGTTCTTCAGCTACCCTTATACTGTCCATATTTGGAAGGAAGTCATTAGATGGTTTAATATTGACCATAATTCTAAAGGTTAGGATGATGAGCTCAAATGGATGATCAACATGTGCAAGTAAAAAAGTAGAAGGATTAATATGCTTAAATGTGTCATTCATGAAACTACTACATATGAAATATGGCATTTCTAAAACACTAGGAGCTTTGGTAATAGCATTAGGAGTAATTGTATAGGGCCAAAAATCATTGATAATATTGTTTACATGGCTTGGAATAAGCCCAAGCTTAGAACCTACTTAGTTAGTCTTATGATGCCTTATGTGGGTGCCTTGTTTCTTCTTGGTTTATTTGCTAGCTGGATCATTGGATTGCTTTGTGTGTAATGATTTTTGGTTTCGAATAAAATATTATTATTCTCCAAAAAAAATTAAATTTACCAGGAGAAGATAAAATTTATCTGATAACAAATAAAACATAATTTTTTTATATACTTTTTTTATAAAAAAAAGCATGAATTTAAAAATTTATTAATAATAAATATATATTTATATAAAAAATATATTTTCCTCTCTATTTTAAACAAATTTTATTATGTCTAATTTTATTTAAATAAAATAATATTTTATTCACTTAAAACACACTATGAAATTCATAATTTATAAATAGATTTCAAAACCGTATTTAAAAATAAATTAAAGAAAAAATATTGAATTATGAATAATGTGTATTATGATGTAAAGCGAAAAAATATACATAAAGTGAGTGTTTGAGAGAGTGTTGAAAAGAGAAATGCTAAGAACACTCTCTTTTCAACTCTCTTTCAAACACTCTCTTTTTTATTGGTTGAAACATGTATGAGTTCTATAACTTTATGTGGGATCTATTTCAAAAGTGAGGGACTCACACATGCTTCAACCAATAAAAAAGTGATAGTTTGAGATAGTATTGAAAAGAGAGTGTTGTTAACACTCCTCTTCGAGTATTACTTCATTCTACTGTTTAAAAAGTATTAGTTTCATTATTTAATTTAAGTGAATATAATAGAACTTAGTAAATATAGTAAATAGTAGAAAGTAACAATCATTAGTTGGTTCAGTGGCGATTGACGCTGAACTTGGTAGGGAGGACCACAGTTCAATCTCCACAGCTATGATCGAGAAGGATTTAAAGAAATTGCCAAAAAAAAGAGATTATTTATATAAAAAAAATAAGAAACTATTTATTTAGAATCATGAATTTGTTTAGAATATTTAATAATCTTGATGTTTCTTTAAGAAATATTTAAAAAATCATGTTTATATTTATTACCAAAATTGGAGAAAGCTATCTTTAGTAATATTTTTTTAAAATTATATTATATTATATTCACTTAAAGTAAATAATAAAATTAAATTTACCTAATGTTGGAGAAGATTAAATGTATCTGATAATAAATAAAAAATATGATTTTTTAACAATTTTTTTTAAAAAAGCATGAATTTAAAAATTTATTAATAATAAATGTATTCTTTTATAAAAAAAAAATTTCCTCTCTATTTTAAACAAATTTTGTTATTTTTAATTTTGTTTTATTTAAATAAAATAATATTTTATTCACTTAAAATACACTTCGAAATTAATAAGTTTTAAATAGATTTCAATATCATATTATAAAAAATTAAAGAAATATCAAATTATGAGTAATATGTACTTAATAATTATGTTTGCAAACCGGAAAAATAGACATAAAGTGAGTATTTTATTAAAATTCATTTTATATTACTTTATTCAAAACTAAATTATAATGTACTCCTTATTTATTATTTAACTTTATATATATATATATATATATATATATATATATATATATATATATATATTGAATATTACTTTGTACTATTGTTTAAAAAGTATTAATTTTATTAATTAATTTAAGTGAATATAATATAACTTGATATAACGAAAATTAAAAAAAATTGAAGTTTGTTTAAAACTAAGAACAAACAATTTTTTTTTAATAAGAATAAGAGTTCTTTATAAGATATTTAGAATCATAATTTGTTTTTTTTTTACCTTAACCGAGTTTAATAGAAATAAATTTTAAAAAATGAGATTATTTAAAAATACAAAGGAAACTATTTTTTTATTAAGAATCATGAATTTTTAGAAATATTTAAGAATCCTGATTTTTCCTTAAGAAATATTAAAAAAAATTATATTTTTATTTATTACCAAAATTAGAGAAAACTATCTTTAATAATAATAATGTGAGTCCCTAAGTGGTTATTTAATAACAGCTAGATTAAACTAAATTCAAGGAATACAAAAGAGCATATGTTAGTTTAAACATCAATAGCATCACACAAAGTGAAATAATACTCAATGGCTTCTTATATCAATCAATCTCGACTTTGGGGGATTTTGTGCGTTGCATTTATTTTGTTCTCAGGTAATAAGAACAAGTTATTTTTATATCATGTATTTTATTTTCGCCATTAATTAACCATGAACAAGTTGTGGTGTAATTCAATGGTAGAGCTACCGCAATATTATTTTTAGGGTTGTAATTTGAAATCATAATCTATTGCATTTGTTAAAACTTTATCTTAACTTTTGTTGCAGGATTCATAACTAGTTTAGACGCCGTAACATTTAAGTGCATCGACCGCATGAATTGCCCAAATGAAGAAAAGTGCATAAGCTTTTGCAATTCTTTTGGATATAAGCAAGGTGGTAGATGTCTTCCATCCGATTTTGGAAATCATGTTTGTTGTTGTATTACGGGGTGATATTGGTGTACTCTTTAATACACTCAAATGAATAAAAAGCATATGTGTGATACTTTCGAAACTTTGTTGGTGAAAGTTAATGAAATTTAGTTATCCATCTCTTGTTTTAATAATGCAAAATCATTGAAAATATGTTAAATATACATACCCGAAGGAATAAAAAGCATATGTGCGATACTTTGTTGGTGAAATTTAGTTATTCATCTCCAGTTTTTTTTAATGCAACATCATTAAAATACCTTAAATGTACACATGATACACAAGAGTATGCAACAAAATCTGTACTTGATTATTACTTTTAAAGAAAGATGACGCATAGGATATTGAATTTCGCAACAATTTTATATTTAAAGATTGTAATGAAGATAATTAAATATTAAAAAAACTATATTTTAATAATATATATATATATATATATATATATATATATATATATATATATATATATATATATATATATATATATAAAACTATATTTTGGAAATATTTTTATGTATAAATAATGGGTCATACTAACGAGTACTCCCGGACATTGGTTAAACATTTTAAATAAAGAAAATATTTTAGATTCAATGCATTCAATACACAATATTTTTTTAAAAAGTTAATTATTTATGTTTTCAATGCATTGAATACAAATATTTTAGGTAAAAACATATCTTTTTACTTTATTAAACAATGCTCAACTTATCATTTTAATCTCTTAACCAATGTCTCGGAGGCACTCGTTAACATTACCCATAAATTATTAATTACAACTGATAATCAATGTTAAGATTTGGAGCAAGTCTTCAACACTTACTCTTGGAGTAAATATATCTCTCATTATATATATATATATATATATATATATATATATATATATATATATATATATATATATATATATATATATGAAAATATCGTGAAAATATCAATCATTGGATTTAGTTAACCTTAAGATATACAAAATATCATATTGAATTATTTTTTATTACATTTAATAATTAAAAGTTCCACAAAAAATATTCTTATTGAAAATATTTGTATGATTAAATTATTATTAAAATGTTTATCATAAACATACTTAATACTTAAAATATAAATCTAAAGTAATTCAAATGTATTAAATGTTTTTATTTAAAATTAAAATTATCTAAACAATAAATAATTTTCAAGACTAAAAGAGAATTTTTTCTAAAATAAAATTCTAAAATAAAATTTCTTAAAATAATATTAATTTTAAAATAACTAGAAGCATAATTGTTTACTCATCTTTTTAGTATTAAAATTATTTGATATGAATTTCTTTAAAACTATTATCTCTTAAAAAATCAATTTGATTTAAAAAAAAAAATTACAATTTTAAGGTTATATCTTGCATTTTATAGAACTAAATTGTTTCCAATTTATTTTGGTAAATAAATTGTTTTAGACTTACTTTTAAAATCAAACAAGACTTCCATAAAAATTAATAATAGTATTATAACGATTTAATCATCAAATAAAAATATTGTTGGCAATGTCTCAATAACATGGAGGATGGGAATAATATTAGGCTAACCAATTTTCAGAACATGAAATTTTGAAGTATTACAAGCAGCTGGTTGGTACTAGAAGGGATGCGCTGAAGCATGTCGATATTGAGGTCAATAAGAACGAGCCTCAATTGCAGGATATGCATAGAGAAACTCTTATTGGTCCTGTGACTGCCCCTGAAATTTGGAAAGCTATGAAAAGTATTGATGAAACAAAGGCCCCAGGTATAGATGGTTATACTTCCAAACGTTTTTGTACTTTGATTTTTTTTATGGTGATACTTTTGATTTTCAGGTTTTTCCATTATAGAGTTGCACATCCAGTTGATAGTGCTTTTGGTCTATGGTTGACATCTATAATTCGCGCGACCATCTTGGCATGATTCAGGTACATATGTTCCTTTTGCGTGTAATCAAATCTGAATGATGAGAGGCATACTCATATTTGGTTTATCATTGTCAGGTTTTTCTTTGACACAGTGGTGCCCATGACATGGAAGGAAATGAACTTCCAAGGTTGGTTTATGTTTCTAGAGAGAAAAGGCCAGGTTACACCCACCACAAAAAGGCTGGTGCTGAAAATGCACTGGTAAGATCAATAGATACTTAAGATTAAGTTAACAATTTATATAAGCTCATCAAGATTTTGTTGTGCTTGACGTTTATTTCGGTTAATATAGGCGAGGGTGTCTGCAGTTCTCATAATGCTCCCTACATTCTCAGTCTTGATTGATTGTGATCATTATGTTAACAATAGCAAGGCTGTTTGAGGAGCGATGTGTTTTCTGATGGATCCAGTAATCGGTAACATCTTTGTTATGTGCAGTTCCCCCGGAGATTTGATGGCATTGATCACAGTGATCGATATGCCAATCGCAACACGGTTTTCTTTGATGCCAATATTCGTTTGTGCTATTGTTACTTCAGTGTCTTAAAAAGTTGTGTGAATTTCTATGGGAAGAAACATATGTAGGCAGCAAGGAATAGGAAAAAGGAAGTTAGTTGAGTGTAAATATTGCAATCTTGAATGGCAGGAAATAATAAGACATCATAGAGATAAGGTCAACCAAGCGATTAACCGGTACACTGTGTTAAATCGATACTATGGCAGTTGCTCAATGGACTGAACTATCTGCACGGGTTAGTCTATTCTTTGTGAAGTTAAAGATGGTTCCTTTTATTTGTTTTCTTTGTGTTTACTTATATTATTTCTGAATACGCATGGAGAATCAACTGCCCTAATGCTACAATTGGCCTTTCAAAGTCTCGGAATAGTTTACGGAGACATTGGTTAATACTATTACTAGCTTTTATTTTCGTGATAATATAAATGTTTTTGAGCATTTTCACTAACTATAGTGATTTGTTATGTGGAACATTTGCTTTGTATTCTATTGTATGTCGTTACGCCAAAGTGGGACTTCTTCCGAATAACCAAGTAGAGGACACACAGGTGTCTAATTACCAGCTGGGATTGCTAAACCGCCGTGAAATGAGAGCTTCCAACCTTAAAACTGTGCTTCAGAAGAGTCACTTTATGAAGATCTTCCTCTTATCTGATACTTTGCTGGGAACTTCCATGGTTATCGGTGAACGTGTGTGGGTAATGAATGTTGTCCCAATAACTGGACTTAACTGTCTTCTTTTTCTCTGATGAATGGTTCTATATAAAGATAGCATGTTTTGGTTTCATGCAGGTCTGAATTTTGAAGACAGTCACATAACTACTTGGCTTGGAAATCTTCTTGCTGTGCCCGATCTCCGTAAAGAGTGGCATGAAAATTTGAGCTCACATGTTGGCTCACACTCACAGAAGAACAAGGTATATACTGAAAATTATATGGCTAACTATAATTTATATGAATATATAATTGGATAGTGTTTTTGTGCAGCTGTTGAATGTTGCGCTTGATATGGCTAGGAGAGAAGCAGAAACTGTAATTCATGCTTGCAATGACTTTTTGGCTGTTATGAATCACGAGATGAGAACTCTAATGCGTGCAATTATTGCACTCTCTTAATTGTTACAGGAAACAGATATGACTGCCGAGCAACGTCTGATGGTGGAAACAATATGAAAAGCAGCAATTTATTGGCTATGATGTACTCAAGATCCTGTTTTGGTTTTTGTTACCAAGTTTTTGTATTTGACATATTTATGCATTTTTTCATAGGTGACACTATGATAGCGACTGATATGATGTTGTGCTGGTAGCAGTTTAGGATTGTCGTAATCCATGGGCTTGGCTAAGTTGTGCATTTCTGTGACGACTCATCTCCGCCTAATTGACAGATTTGTGCATCCGATTAGCGTTGAACAGATACGCTCTGATTGAATTGCATTCAAAGATATTTGGTTTTTTCTATTAATGTTTAGTATCATCTTCTTGATTTTTGCTATTTTACACCGTGTGGTTTGGTTTATGTGCTACCAGATTCTTTCTTTGCTGTCTGTCTTGGCCTGGTGCGGTATTTGGCTTGGTGCTGGTGGTGTTTAGTTGATGTTTACAGCTCTGCTTACTTAGTGATATTTTATATGGTTTTGGTTTGATTCTGTTCTCGGGTGGTTGTTAGTGCTATATTTTGAAAATCAAATTCTACTTGCTGTGTATCTGTGTATTTGATAGATTTGCTGACATCAACTGTGAAAGTGATACACTATTGGATAATTTTTTAGAGTTACAAGTTTAACACATTCAGCCATCAATTTGTTTTATATTAACTTGATGATCAAGTATGTAAAATATTGGATGTTTAAATAGTTTTTGAATCATATGAAGCTCTGCAGCTTTGATCTACTTAATGAGAACTTTAAATTCAAATTTTGCTTTGTTTCAGCCCTTTGTTCGTTACATGGAAGAAAGTGGTAAATGATCCAATAGATCAAAGTATGCTTGCAAAAAACATATCAGTGTTCGGTGAGTAAGTGGTTTATTAATATCTAACACATGATAATATCTAATTACTTCTCTTAACACCAAAGATTGAACAAGTCTGGTGCAGATCTGTCTTGGATAAAGTTATAACTGTGTTCGTAATTTGCCTTTGGCAACTGCTGTTGGCTCTTCCGAATTGAATAATGAGGGGCGTTGCTGGTTTTATGTTCCCAACGTGCTGTTAATGGAATCGTCTGGTGTGATGCTAGCTGCGCGGTGTGAAGCGGTGAATCGCGGCGGAGCAGGTATCGCTGGGTGTTCGGTATCGCTCGCGTCTGAATCGGTGGTGCGAATCTCGTGGTACAACGTCGAGATCAAGTCACACCACTTTTCCATTTATTGAAGTTGAATTTAAATTTCATATAGCAGGTTTATTGAACAAACCTCAAATGAACTGCTATGTAATGGCTTGCCATTTTTTGCATTCTCATTACAATTTTTTGACCAAGTTTCCGTATATCTTTTGTAAATCTCAAAGAATGTGTATTTTTTTAGGATCGCTTATGCCTATCTTTTAATTCAAGTTTCTTTTGCCTTTAAAAAAAAAGATGTGACCAGTTCTATCAATTATCATCATGAATTTGAAAACAACTTGATCAAACTAGCCTCACATTCTTCAAAAACAACTAAAAAGGAACAAA
The DNA here is from genome assembly GCF_029867415.1 of Vicia villosa. Classification (NCBI taxonomy): domain Eukaryota; kingdom Viridiplantae; phylum Streptophyta; class Magnoliopsida; order Fabales; family Fabaceae; genus Vicia; species Vicia villosa. The sequence continues at coordinate 224,685,563 of NC_081181.1, forward strand.
TGTGCTAACACACAGTCATTTATGCTCTTCTCATGATTTTAATATCTATAGCATTCATTTTACTAGAAGTTGGTTTTCTACAATGAAGAAAGTTTTTAGTCATGATTCAAGAAAAGACAAGGTGAATTTCATAAATATTTAAATAAACAAACAAAAATTATTTTCTCTTCTAATTTGGTTGATGAAACGGAAATGTGGTACATTTAAATATTTTAGCATTCAAATGTATATGAAATAAAATGTTCTCCAACCAATATAATTTGCACATTTATTTCTCTCATTTATAAGTTGAAAGTTGAATTTGATGTGTCCTTTTGAGTCACTTTTATACTTCCACAATATTGATTTTATAGTCTCGCATTTGACTGCAAGATTTGTTTCTAAAAGTGCCACGGGGCACGACCTATTAGATCTACACAAGAAAATATTCATACTTATTATTTTCAATGTATATTTGAGTACAATTATATCATACAAAATAATAATAAACTAGAAAAATAAAACTACAGATAAAAATTCGGGAACATAAAATTACTCATAAAAATATTGAATATTAACAAGAACATTAAATTCCTATTCAAAATATTGAATATTAGTATTTTTATAATTTTTCTCATTTTTAACTCAAATTTAATCTTTTACCAATACGTTTTTATTTTCATCAATTCAAATGCGCGAACCCTTGGCCCCAAACAATTATATTATCCCATTAGAATTCAATGCAATTGTTCAATTAGTCTTCTTTGCATTTACATCACTTCAAAACAGTTTTCGTTTTATTTATATTCCTCACGAAAAACATTAACTGCCCATAACCCAATTGATCTTTCACATCCCAATATAATATAACACATTACAACTATTTTATAACCATTTAATATTATCGTACTACTCTTTAATATATACTATTAAATTGAATTTTCAACTATTCATATGTCCATTGTTGTGTGTTTACCAATTAGATTTAATAGCCTACCATTTACAGGAGCCATACCCCAACTTATACCAACAATAATGAAATTAGGTACCCTATTCTGATCAAGTTTGATAGATATCTTGTTCAATACTTATAATAAACAATACTTAATTTTAAAACAGAATGGTAATCAATTTTGCATAAAAACCATGGCAGATTTGGCTCATTCCATGAAACTTACAACCAAAATTGATAATATTTAATTTAAAACCATACATAGTGCCATAATTGTTAATCTTGGTTCACATCCACCATTACAAAAAACAACAAAACCATAAATCCCATACAAACCAAACTGCTAAAAAACGGCCCTATACATCCACCACAAACATTGCCTAACCAACAGCTCTATCAACGATCACCACTGCGCTCCACTGTTACCATAATATCTAACACTGGCGGGTAATAAATCACAAAGTGCACTTTATCACCTTCTTTCAATTCCGCTGCCCTTACATAGTCAAACCATTCTCCATACAAATATGTTTCATTTTTTTTTGGCCTCTTCTTCACATTGCACTCATATGGGTACCCGTTGTCCACATCATTGAGGGTAATCTCTGACATTCCAGCAAGCCCACATTTCTCTACTATTTCTGCAGGAATATGCTGCACTCATTGACATACAATATCAGTTACATTACTTCTCTGTATAACACCAGTGTGCCAACAACTATAGACTTTGAACACTGCTTACCATAACATTTGAGCAAAACTTCTTTACATCATGAACTTCACGAGTCTGGTACGCTTCTTCAAACTCTTCCTGTATAGGACTCATTTCCCTGAAATTAAGACCACATTTACAGCACAATGCAAACACAACAGCATCAATATACCTATAACTATAATATATTCCCTATCACTTATAAATAAACTTTACCTCTCACTATCAGAAGATATCATTATGTATTCATTCCCATCTCCATCATCCCTTCAACACAATAACATACAAACTATTTATTAAACTAAGTTGTAACTCATTATTCCGGAAACACATTCAATTTTGTGGAGGTTAAATGGAATTCAATACAAAAAAACAAAATTAAACTATAAGATTACCCTTTATTTTCAACAATCCTGGCAGCCTCTACAGAAACTTTACCGGCATCGTCGACACGATTTAATCTTTCATGTTGTTTCTTCCATTCCTCCATAACATCATCATTCTCATGTGACCCACTCAGTATCCTCTCAACTGTGAGCCGCTTCCATGGAGTTTGCAACTCCAACCGATCGGGTGAACTGGAATCAAAACAACATTGCGACCTCTAAATGGATGAATATCTTATGATAAACTCTGCAAACAACATAAACAGTAACACATGCACATACCTTCTTGGCTGCGACATTTTGTTCTTCACACTTATCACCCAACCCTGCGTTTCTTACACCAACAATGCCAAAGACAGACTCTTTGATTGCCAACACGTTGAAGAGTTATGAATCCAACGTTACTTTCATTTTAAATGCCATCGTTATGTAACAATACCAATAATAGGATTCTTTTGTGGGCCTATTAACAAATTAGGTCTAACAATAAAAATAGGTTTTCTGCACCAAGGCTAGAATTCTAAGGCCCAATAAACTTTAATGTCCTATTAACTTAGATATATTAACCAACTATAAGGTCCAACATGTATTTTTAACCTATTTAAAATATTTTACCTTATTATATGAACTTACACATATATATTCATTTTCCCTATTTTATTAAAGTGCCCTAAAACCCAATGCGCGAGATAGACGGGTACCCGTGCGAACGCACGGGTAAGACACTAGTTTTTTTAAAAAGTTAATTATTTATGTTTTCAATGCATTGAATACAAATATTTTAGGTAAAAACATATCTTTTTACTTTATTAAACAATGCTCAACTTATCATTTTAATCTCTTAACCAATGTCTCGGAGGCACTCGTTAACATTACCCATAAATTATTAATTACAACTGATAATCAATGTTAAGATTTGGAGCAAGTCTTCAACACTTACTCTTGGAGTAAATATATCTCTCCTCATATATATATATATATATATATATATATATATATATGAAAATATCGTGAAAATGAAAATTATTTATATCAATCATTGGATTTAGTTAACCTTAAGATATACAAAATATCATATTGAATTATTTTTTATTACATTTAATAATTAAAAGTTCCACAAAAAATATTCTTATTGAAAATATTTGTATGATTAAATTATTATTAAAATGTTTATCATAAACATACTTAATACTTAAAATATAAATCTAAAGTAATTCAAATGTATTAAATGTTTTTATTTAAAATTAAAATTATCTAAACAATAAATAATTTTCAAGACTAAAAGAGAATTTTTTTCTAAAATAAAATTCTAAAATAAAATTTCTTAAAATAATATTATTTTTAAAATAACTAGAAGCATAATTGTTTACTCATCTTTTTAGTATTAAAATTATTTGATATGAATTTCTTTAAAACTATTATCTCTTAAAAAATCAATTTGATTTTAAAAAAAAAATTACAATTTTAAGGTTATATCTTGCATTTTATAGAACTAAATTGTTTCCAATTTATTTTGGTAAATAAATTGTTTTAGACTTACTTTTAAAATCAAACAAGACTTCCATAAAAATTAATAATAGTATTATAACGATTTAATCATCAAATAAAAATATTGTTGGCAATGTCTCAATAACATGGAGGATGGGAATAATATTAGGCTAACCAATTTTCAGAACATGAAATTTTGAAGTATTACAAGCAGCTGGTTGGTACTAGAAGGGATGCGCTGAAGCATGTCGATATTGAGGTCAATAAGAACGAGCCTCAATTGCAGGATATGCATAGAGAAACTCTTATTGGTCCTGTGACTGCCCCTGAAATTTGGAAAGCTATGAAAAGTATTGATGAAACAAAGGCCCCAGGTATAGATGGTTATACTTCCAAACTTTCAAGAGCACATAGGATATTACAAGGAAGGATGTGATTAATGTTGTTCAATATTTTTTTTGTGCACAACAAGTTGTTTGCTTATTTGATGCACCTAGATGTGCTTTTGTAACATTAATTCCTAAATCTCCAGAGGCAAGAAGGATTAAGGATATGCATCCCATAGTATGTTGCAGTACAATCTATAAGGTGATCTCTAAAATCTTGACCTTGCGATTGAGTAAGGTCATCCCGGGTAGAGTGTTCCACGAAAACATTATGATTGCTTAGGAGTTTATGAGAGGTTATAGTAGGAAGCAATCTCCCTTCGTTGTGCCATCCAAATGGATATTCAAAAAGCCTACAATACGGTGGAGTGGTCGGCTTCGGAAAGCATTATGCGTGAGATGAGCTTTCCCGCTCAATTCATTCAATGGATTATGATATGTGTGAGATTTGTCTCTTATAGGTGCAATATTAAAAGAGCGTTACGAATTTTTTGAAGGTGCGTTGGGGACTTAGGCAAGGGGATCTTATCTCTCCCTTGCTATTTGTATTGATTATGGAATATCTCCATAGGTGCCTTAGGAAGCTTAAGGGAAACCATAACTTTCACTTCCATCCTAGATGTGAAAGGCTTCAGATTGCTAATATTAATTTCGCTGATGATTTAATTTTGTTTACGCGTGGTAATGAAGTATTTGTGCAATTGTTGATGGAGGAATTTAACAACTTCTCTGAAGCTACAGGTCTGATTGCTCTTCCAACTAAGTGCAAGTTGTATTTTGGTGGTGGTAAAGAGACTGTACATAATAAGATTGTTGACAGGACATATTTTACGGTTGGCAAACTGCCTTTTAAATACTTGGGTGTGTCGTTGTTGTGTTGTAAGCTCACAATCTAGCAGTGTGAGCCGTTAATTGAGAAGATTACTGCTCATATTAAACACTGGATGTCTAACCGTTTGAGTTATGCGAGCCGATAATAGTTGATAAAAAGTATTCTCTTTGCTGTAAAGACGTATTGGATGCATATTTTTCCTACGTCTGAAAAGATTATCAATCACATTGAAGCTATTTGCAAAAATTACCTTTGGAGTATCAGTGATGAAATAACTATAAAAGCTCCTATCTCTTGGGATATTATCTGCCATTCAAAAGGTACAGGCGGTATCAACATCATTATGCTTAAGGATCGGAACCGTACCACCATTGCGAAGTTACTATGGAACTTGCAAGCGAAAGCGGACGAGTTGTGGGTGAGGTGGGTTAACATATATTATCTCAAAAGGCATGACATTATAAGCTGGGTAATAACCAATAATTGTTCCTCGATCATGAAGAAAATCATCAAATGCATGGACAATTTCAAGGAGATCCTGTATTGGAAAAAGGTTGAGCTTGGAAAAAGGCATCATACTGGAACTATGTATCAAGCCATCTTGAGAAGGTTCTGTGGCACAAAATCATGCTTAACAACTTGGCAAGGTCGAGAGCTCTCTTCACACTTTGAATGGTCCTTAATGGTAAGTTACCTACTAAGGATAGACTCATCCGTTTTGGTATGCAGTTGGATCCTAAGTGCGGTGTTTGTGAGAAAGTAGAAAGTTTGAATTATTGAAGAGTAATTCAATATTCAGAAGATGGACTGATCTTCTGATGGTTACTCAGAAGATAGTATTGACCAGAAGATGTTATCTGGGTCCCATTAGCTTAGCTGTTTAGTAGTAAGGGTACTTTAGTATTTTGTAGTACTGTACTGTTTGTACCTTAGACTTGTTCACTAAGTTTAGTCTGTTAGGGCTTTGGTGGCAAGATTTTCTTTCTTATAAATAGCCTTGTAGTAGCTATCATTTATTAACAACGCAAGAAGAATAGACATTTATTCTCTCATCTCTTTTGCACCGTTATTCTATTATTCTCTTTGTCACCATCTTTATTCATTGTGCACCAACAATTGGTATCTAGAGCTCCGGTTCCAAACACAGGGAAACACGAGTGTGTCGCGGGCGAAAAACCGTTTTGTTCCTCTTTTTTGTGGGATGAGACACCTGATGCCTTCTTTGGGCTCGAGTGCTCAAAAAAATGATTTTTCTTTTGTACCGACCAAACTTTTTATTATTTCCAAAGGAGGAAAAGGAAAAAAGCTGCAATAACCTAAAAGTGGGGGGAGAGATCTTGGGTAAGAGGGTTGGTTATACGAAGGGAAGGTATTAGCACCCAACGTATCTATAGTACTCTATAGGTTTCTTTGCTTTGTTTTTCATTCCATGTTATTGAGAGGTTCTGTTGTGAAATAGGTGGGACCTAAGGTGTTTGTTTGATTATGCTCGCAAAGATCATCGCGATCCTCTGCATACATATCCCTTAGAGGGAATCAGAGCATCTGCAGCTCGGGGTCTACGGGTGCTAAGGTTTGAATGGTTTTTTTTGTTTTGTTTTGCTCGCCAAGGATCGACCTTGTGCCTACGTATTCTCAAAGGGATGTTGAGAAAGTCAGAGCAATCGTAGTTCCCACTTATGCTAGTGGAAGCAAAGGAAAATAGACAAATGTCGTCTAAATGCTAGATGTATCTAATCTATATCATCACATACATCTGTTTGATTTTTGTTTGTTTAACCAGCCTTGTGGCAAAAACTTTTAATGAAGTCAGCCTTGTGACAAAAAGTTTTGATTAATCAGCCAGCCTCGTGGCAAAAGTTTCAATGAAGTCAGCCTTGTGACAAAAACTTTGATTAATCATCCAGTACGGTGGTAAAACAGTTTGATTGATTAGCCAGCCTTGTGGCAATAAAGTTTGATTGATTAGCCAGCCTTGTGGCAAGAAAAGTTTGATTGATTGATTGATTGTGATGATATATAAGAGATACTCCTAGCATAGAGATGAAAAATGTCTAATCTCCTAGGGTATTTGTTTTGGATATTGGGGATGCTTATAAGAAGCCCGTGGGTCCTTGTACGAAGCCCAAGAGGAGGCTATCCGAGGGTCCTTGCATTGTAAGCCCAAGAGGAGGCTATGGGAGGGACAATCCAGGGTCCTTGCATTGTAAGCCCAAGAGGAGGCTATGGGAGGGTCACTCGTTTGTACAAAGCCCAAGGGGAGGCATGGTATAGTTGGTTTGAGCTCTTAGAGCGATTTCACCGGGAAACCATACTCTATATCCTAACCTAAACTAGGGAGATTCTTTGCACGAAGCCCAATAGGAGGCTATGGGGAACCTAGTGTTGTACTAAGTTGAACAAGCATATAACACAATCACAAGTATGAACAAGTATGAACAAACATGAACGAGTACATGAACAGATATGAACAGTTATACATATATGACAAAGTGTGTGTATATAATGGAGTTTATGAAGGAAATATACCTGTAAGCATGATCCATTTGTATACACAGGGCTCGGGACTCACACTCGAGGAGAGGTCCACTTGAGTTTATTCACAGCTATGTAAACAGGTATTTACAAGGGCTCGGGACTTATACCTACATGGAGGCCCATGGTATATTTTTGGGAAGATTTAAAGAAACCTTCATTTTTGGTTTGTTATTCAAAGTTAAAAACAAATTGATTGAGATATGTACAAAAGGCGTACAATGAAATACCTAATTTCATGTACTGGAATGGGTATGTACAAAAGGGCTTGGGGCTTATACCTACATGGAGGCCCATGGTATATTTACAAAACATGGTTGATCGTTTTATTTACAGACACGTCGTTTGTTGTTCTGAAAACAGTTTGAAAAGTATTGTTTTGAAAGAGTTTTCTGTACAAAGAAAAACTGTATAAAAAAGAAAAAAGGAGTGGGTCTTATACTCTCTAATATTCGAGAGGCCCCTGTTTTATTTTCATAAAACAGGGTGGATGGTTTTGAAAATGATTTGAATGTTTGAAAAGATTTTATTTTGAAAAAGTTTTATTGTTTAAAAAACTGTACAAAAAGAAAAGAAATGGGACTTACACTCTCTAATATTCGAGAGGCCCCACATCGTTTTGAAAATCAATTGATCAATTAAAAAGATTTAATCAATAGTTTCAAAAAGAAATGGTTTATTGTTTTTGAAAAGAATCGCGATCGCTCGTTTTAAAACGATTTGAATTTTGAAAGAAGTCAAATTAATCAAGATAAACAAAAAGATTGTCTTCAATTAACATTTAGATGATTAGGGTTTGCTTCAAAAAGTATTTACAAATGATTAACTTTGAAAATCAAATGAAAAATAATATTTAAAAGTATTAAAATTACTTAAAAACAAGTCATTTTAAAACTATTAAAAAATGTATCAAATAAATATTTTTTGATGATTTTTTTTGATATTCTTAAAATATATATATTAAGTGAGAGGTATGCAAAAAATGAATAAAAAATGAGTTAATTTGGTTAGTTAAATAATTAATTGAAGTTGTGAAGAAAATCAAAGAAAATAGGGACTAAAAAATTGGTTTTGTCTCCACAAGGGTTTGAACCCACAACCTCACGCTCACCACTCAAAAACATGACCAACTGGACCACGCGCGTGGTCTGTTTAGTATTTGCAACGAATCAATTATATTTTTGAATCAATTTCTAATTTCAGTTTCAAAATCTGGCGCCAAGAACACATACCCAATTCAAATTTGAAAATTCTGAAAACTGAATTGTTTGGATCGAGTGAATAGCCTATCTTGCTCGATTTTTCACCAGGAACATGATGGTATCATTTAATTGCATTTATTTTATCTCTAAGGCTATCAATTTTCTGATGAACACGAAGAACCCTAATTTTGAGTTTCAATCTGAAATCGTGTGTGTGCATGATAAGTTGCAATTGATTGAGGGTTAATGATCCATACATATGCAGAAACAAGATGGCATGGCAGTTTTTCATTTATGATGCATGTATGATAGAGTTTGAAGTTCAAGTGACTTACCTTCAAAAACGGCCAAACTGGAGATTTGATTCTTCAATATAAGTGTTACAGATGCTTTGTATCAATCTGGATAGCTTCAATGATGATTATGGAAGGTGTCTGGATGTCTGGAACAAGCTGAATTCATCTGAGCATGGCCATGGCACCCGAACTGCAGTTGCTTCAAGTATGAATCGAATTTGAAGATGGAGGTGTTTCAGATTGCTGGTGAGTGTTTGGATCATTCATATGAAGTATATGGATGGTGTTAGGAGTGTTAGTTTGGACAGATATGGCTTGGTATGGATTTTGGCATGATAAGGTTCAATATATGCAATTATGGAAGTGAGGTAGTGATTCTGAGATTTGAGGTGTTTTTGGGTGTATGAGTGATTCAAACACATCACATTTGACATTTAGAAGTTGTGGGAAGCATCACTTTGTTCAGAACTTGCAAGGTTTGGAGGTTGAGTTTTCTACCTCACTTTGAAACACATGACTTGTAATTCAAGAAAGAAGAGAGAAAACCTATAATTGTGAGGTTTTGGTGTGATTTGAAGAGTGATTTGAACCTCTATTTATAGGCCAAGGATTCTGAATGAAGAGCTTTGCAAGTTGATCAAAGAAATGATGATTTGGCTTAAGAGATAAAATGGAATCTTTCACATTAAATGCAAATGGTTAAAAGTGACCAAACCATGGTTAAAACTCAAGCTTCTTATCCTCTTCCATTCTGATCTCAAATCAGAGAAAATATCTTCAATTATTGCCTCTTTGCATCATTGCTTGGATTATAGGTCATGTAGTCTTGAAACTTAGTGAAAAATGGTGAAAATTCAAGTGAAAATGATCACTAAATGCATAATTCAAAACCATAGCTACACTCCATATTTTTTCATGCTCTTGGACATTTTGGAAAGCTCATGTTACACACTTCAAAACCCTAGTTGAAAGTTTCTTCAAGACCTTTAAGGAAATGGGTGAAAAAGTTCCATGAACTTTGAAGAAAATAAAGTTTTAAGTGAAGTTTTCAAAAAGTACCAACTTTGAAGCTCCATATCTCTTAAATGGTTGATCTTATGGAAAAAAATTATATGTGTCAAAGTTGTTTATTGGATCAAAATCTACAACTTTCATGTTGGAAGTTTTTTTCAGTTTGTAGGTGAAATTTTGAGTTATTCCCTTTCAAAGTTTGGAAAAAACCATGAAAAACACTTAGAAAAATTTTCTAAGTATGAAAGTCAAACTTTTGACTTTTTGATTCTTGATTGATTTTCTTGATTTTTCTTGATCAAATGACTTCATATATCATATATTGATGATTTAAAACTTCAAAAGTCATGGTTGACCAAAATTCCCCAAAAGTCAATGGTGATCTTGTACAGTTGACTTTTTTAGTCGAATCGCGTTTCTGGAGATTTCAAATGAAACATGCTACCCTTACCAAATGAATGGTATGAATGAATCACATTGAAGCATTAGAGGATATTGAGCCATGGTTTGAGTTGTGGCACCATGTCCTGATTAAAAAAGTCAGTTATTCAATGAATTAGGCCAAAAACCCTAATTGTCGACCAGATGAAATTGATGACTGTGGATCTTGAATTGAGATGTAATTTCCATTGGATGTTGTCATAGGGATTATTTGAAGATGGTTGAAACCTTTGATTGACTCCCTGGGGATTTTTAGGGTTTCCCAAGTGTGATCCCTGATTTCAGTCCCTGATAGTTCAAAACCCTGATCTGAGGATTTGTCTGATCAATCTTGGTGTAGGAGATGTTATGAGCCAATGGATTAGGTCAAAATGATGCACTTGAGGTCTTGATATCATGTCCCAAGTCATTAGGTCAAATCCTGAGCAAAAGTCAGGAGTGTGCTGTCTTCAGTCAAAACCCTAATTCAGTCGACTCAAAGCTGTTGAGCTTGTTGAAATGAATCTCTGAGGACCAAATGTTGATTATTGATGAAGATGATTCATTTGAGATGAAGGGAGAACAAAACCCTAATTGAGTGTTGCTTGTACTGATGAGTGATTTCTTGATTAAATCCCTGCTGAGTCACAAGTAGCAAACACAAACTATGCAATTTGTTAAAGATGCAAATGATGCATATGCAATGATATGAGGTGGTATCTTAGGTCAAAAATTGGGGTATGACAGATGCCCCTATTTAAGTTTCTTCAACCTGAGACATGAAGATTGAAAATCTTCGTTTTGATAGGGTGGAAGAGACTTAAATATCAGAAGACGCGAATTTTGGACCTAAGATACCAAAATTGCGAATGATGCAAGGATATCTTTACCGAGGGGATATCAAGAACTGACTCTGCTGGGGAAAAGAGATTGGGAAGGATGTCTCAATCCGTTTTAGGAAGAGAATCCGTTTTTCTTTTCGGGAAAGCAAGTGTATGCTTTACCGGGGAATGATAGCTTTGTAAAAAAAAGCTTACCTATCGACATTATCGACTATCAGCTTGGGGATAGACTTGTTTAATAATGCGAAGGTGAAAGGTATGAAACTGTGTTACCGACTATCAGCATGGTGACAGACTTGACATGGTAAGAAGAGTTTCAAAGGTTCGGTTAATATTATCGACTATCAGCATTGGGATAGACATGTTTAATAATATAACCAGAACAAAAAGTTACCGACTACCAGCCTTGTGATAGTGGTTTTGAAGACATGATCAATTATCAGCCGAGTGATAAAATGATTCTGGAGACTTTGCTAGGGGAATTACTGGTTATTCAGCCTTGTGAACAGTAATAAGGCCCTGATTGTCAAATGGTCTTCATGATTGATTTCCTTGAGAGGAAATGCTTTTGAAAGAGACATAAGCTGCTCGGATGATGAGGCTATTGCTTATTGTCTATTTTTTCACGACTCTGTTTGAGGAATCGGAATTTGAATTTTTGGTTGGTAAAGAAAAAGTTCTAACCAAGAATGAATTGGAAAGAAATAGTCAGACAAGACTTTGTACCCATGAGGAATGAACTCGAATGGGGATTTTCTCCTTTGTTTTGAGAGGAGAAACTGAAGCAACCTTCTTCCACGAGGAATGATCTCAGTGGGGAACTGGAGAAAGAATATGTTTTTTCTGCTTATGGGTGACAATCTATTTGGAGGGATGACACACCCATACTCGTTTCTTTTTTCTTTCTTCTTTTTTTTCTTTTTTTCTTTTTTCTTCTTTTTTTTTTTTTTTCTTTACTTTTTTTCTACTTTTTTGGGATAGATATATCCTGAACAAGTGAATAATGCAAGAATGCATAAATGATGCAAATATGTATGAATGATGAATGTCATGAATGTAGCATGCATACTGACAATACTGACAGACAAAGAAGTATATACTAGAGATGGACCGACGTCGCAATACAACCAGATACTCGGCAAATGTTCTTCAACACGGTGTAGATAACACGGGTGATGAATGGTGTTGCGTGCTTTAAAATTCTCTGGGGAAGATGAGCATCTTTTCTTATTGAGATGGAAGAACCTTTTTACTGGAGATAGAAAATCTTCGTTACTGGGGATAAAAGACCTTCTTCACTGGGGATAGAAGAGCTTCTTTACTGGGGATAGAAGAGCTTCTTTACCTCGAGGGATAATTGCTTCAAGAATTCTTTTCTGGGACAAGAATACCGTTGTCTCAACAATTTTTCAGGGAGAATCCTTTTGTTCATCCTATGGAGACGACTGCTGATGTTCCTTCCGTTGTTCACAACTCAAAGGAAAATTTCGCTTTTATTTTGAAAAAGAAAAGTGAAGTAAATTCATTTAAAACTTATTTTTTTCTTTTTTTTGTTTCAAAAGCGAATAACATAATTAAAGCGTCATTTTGCAAGCTGAAAGAAATTAAGAATTGCAAACAAATGGGCACAAGGCTCAAATTTATTTAATAGGATGGTAATCAGCTAAAGGCGTGATTCCATGGAGTTTTTTACAAAAGTTGGAAATGGTAATTATGCGGAAAAGGCTACATTGAAAGCAATAACCACTATTCCCTTAACAACTTTGAGTTACAACTGTGCTTGTCGCTTCAGATTTGGCGATAATTTGATTGAAGATCCTTTGATGAGAAAGACTCCTCAGGTGACGAAGTACGGACTGATGCAGTTACTTTGTCATAAATCCCTAATTTTTGCCTAGATTGCCTTTTCAGGTTTTCAATCTACCAGGACGAATTTTTTCTGTTTATTGTCTCTAATTTTTGCCTGGACCGCCCTTTCAGGTTTTCAGTCCACCGAGACGCTCATTTTTGCCTAAGTCGCCCTTTGCGGGTTTTCGACTTACCGAGCTGTTCTTTCCTTTTTTAGACAAAGTATTTCTTGACTGCATCAGCATTCACAGGATATGGGAGTTCATCACCATCCATGGCTGTAAGAATCATGGCGCCGTCAGAAAATGTTCTTTTGACAACATACGGGCCTTCGTAATTAGGAGACCATTTGCCCCTAGAATCTGGTTGAAAGGACAAGATCTTTTTAAGCACGAGGTCGCCTTCTTGAAATTCACGAGGTCGAACCTTTTTGTTGAAGGCTTGTTTCATCCTTGCTTGGTATAACTGTCCATGGCAAAGAGCAGTCATACGTTTTTCTTCGATTAAGTTCAACTGATCGTATCTGCTTTGACACCATTCAGCCTCTGATAACTTAGTCTCCATGAGGACTCTCATTGATGGGATTTCAACTTCTACGGGAAGCACAGCTTCCATGCCGTATACTAGAGAAAAGGGAGTTGCCCCTGTTGAAGTACGCACTGAAGTACGGTACCCGTGCAAAGCAAATGGCAGCATTTCATGCCAGTCTTTGTAAGTGACGACCATTTTCTGGACGATCTTCTTAATGTTCTTGTTGGCGGCTTCAACAGCGCCGTTCATTTTTGGTCTGTAAGGAGAAGAGTTATGATGCTCAATCTTGAATTCCTCACACAATTCTTTCATCATCTTGTTATTCAAGTTTGAACCATTATCAGTAATGATCTTGCTGGGAACACCATATCGGCAAATGATGTTATTCTTGATAAACCTCACAACCACTTGTCTTGTAACATTGGCGTAAGATGCTGCTTCGACCCATTTGGTGAAATAATCAATTGCTACCAAGATGAAACGATGACCGTTTGAAGCTTTTGGTTCGATCATTCCAATCATGTCGATCCCCCACATGGAAAAAGGCCATGGAGATGAGAGAACGTTGAGTAGAGTCGGTGGCACATGGATCTTATCTGCGTAGATCTGGCACTTGTGACATCTCTTCACGTGTTTGTAACAGTCAGATTCCATTGTCAACCAATAATAACCTGCTCTTAAGATCTTTTTGGACATTGCATGCCCGTTTGAATGAGTTCCAAAGGACCCTTCATGCACTTCATGCATTAACATGTCTGCTTCGTGTCTATCCACGCATCTGAGCAAAACCATGTCGAAATTTCTTTTGTATAGCACATCTCCATTCAGGAAGAAACTGCCAGAAAGCCTCCTTAGAGTTTTCTTATCTTTGTTTGATGCCCCAAGTGGGTATTCTTGAGTTTGAAGGAAGCGTTTGATGTCGTGGAACCACGGTTTATCATCGATGACTGCTTCAGTTGCAAACACATAGGCGGGCCTTTCAAGGCGCGTGATTCTGACTTTAGGCACATCATTCCAATGATTGACTTTGAACATGGAAGATAGAGTAGCTAAAGCGTCTGCCATTCGATTCTGATCTCGAGGTATATGATGCAATTCAACTTTATTGAAGAAAGTCAAAAGACGTCTTGCATAATCTCTGTAGGGAATCAAGCCAGGGTGGTAAGTTTCCCACTTGTCTTTGATTTGGTTGATCACGAGGGCTGAATCTCCATATATGTCTAGGATCTTGATCCTTAAGTCAATGGCTTCTTCGAGACCCATGATACAAGCTTCATATTCTGCGATGTTGTTGGTGCAATCAAATAGCAATCTGGCGGAGAACGGGATATGAGTACCCTTGGGAGTGATGATGATTGCCCCAATTCCATTGCCAAAAGCGTTTACTGCTCCATCAAAAATTAGGCCCCATCTTGATCCAGGCTCAGGACCTTCTTCAGGTAACGGTTCGTCACAATCTTTCATCTTCAAGTACAAGACATCTTCATCAGGAAAGTCAAACTTGAGAGATTGATAATCATTAATTGGTTGATGCGCCAAATGATCGGCGAGAATGCTTCCTTTGACCGCTTTTTGAGAACGGTATTCGATGTCATATTCGGATAACAGCATTTGCCATCGGGCAATCCTTCCTGTTAAGGCAGGCTTTTCAAAGACATACTTGATCGGATCCATTTTGGAGATTAACCAAGTAGTATTGTTGATCATGTATTGGCGGAGACGTTTTGAAGCCCAGGCCAAAGCACAACATGTTTTTTCGAGCATGGAGTAACGAGACTCACAGTCTGTGAATTTCTTACTCAGGTAATAGATGGCATGCTCCTTCTTACCAGTTTCATCTTGCTGTCCAAGCATACAACCCATGGATTCTTCCAACACGGTAAGGTACATGATTTGTGGTCTTCCTTCAACTGGAGGAATCAATATTGGTGGTTCTAACAGGTACTCTTTGATACTGTCGAACGCTTTCTGGCAATCTTCAGTCCATACAACCCCTTGATCTTTGCGGAGAAGCTTGAAAATTGGCCCACAAGTAGCAGTCATTTGAGAGATAAATCTGGAGATATAGTTCAATCGTCCGAGAAATCCTCTTACTTGCTTTTCAGTCTTTGGTGCAGGCATCTATTGAATAGCTCTGACTTTGTCGGGATCTACTTCAATACCTCTTTGGCTGACAATGAAACCCAAGAGTTTTCCAGATCTAACCCCAAAAGTACATTTGTTAGGATTCAAGCGAAGCTGATATTTCCTTAATCGTTGAAATAACTTCAAAAGGTATTCAATATGTTCTTCTTCTGTGCTGGACTTGGCTATCATGTCGTCCACATAAACTTCAATTTCTTTATGCATCATGTCATGAAAGAGAGTAGTCATTGCCCTTTGGTAAGTTGCGCCTGCATTCTTCAATCCAAACGGCATCACTTTGTAGCAAAAGGTACCCCATGGGGTAATAAAAGATGTCTTCTCCATGTCTTCAGGAGCCATCTTGATCTGATTATAACCGGAGAACCCGTCCATGAAAGAAAAGACGTTGAACTTAGCGGTGCTATCAACCAACATGTCAATATGTGGCAATGGAAAGTCATCTTTTGGACTGGCTTTGTTCAAGTCACGGTAGTCAACACACATTCTGACTTTGCCATCTTTCTTCGGAACTGGCACTATGTTGGCCAACCATTGAGGATACTCAGAGGTGACTAGAAAACCTGCGTCGAGTTGCTTTTGAACTTCCACTTTGATCTTGTTAGCCATATCAGGGTGAGTCCTTCGCAATTTCTGCTTAACCGGCGGACATTCTGGCTTCAATGGCAAGTAATGCTGAACAATATTGGTATCCAACCCAGGCATGTCTTGGTAGGACCAAGCGAACACGTCCACATATTCTTTGAGAAGGTCTGTCAACTTACTCTTGACATCAGCATCAAGCAGCGATCCAATGGTCACTTCTTTTTTGTCTTCTTCAGAACCCAAGTTGATCTTTTCTAAAGGCTCTTTGTGAGGCAGAATGGCTCTTTCCTCGTGCTTAAGTAATCGAGAGATCTCGTCCGGGATCTCCTCTTCTTCCTCTTCTTCGGCTTCGAACACAGGAAACTCAAAGTTGGGAGAGGGCATTGGGTTATTGCATTCAATGGGTTTATCAATAGTAAATCTGCACATGTGATTTATATCTATTTCAGAAAATTTATGAATGCAAGAGTGTATGCAGATTTTTTTTGAAAAAAGGTTTTTTTTTTATTTTTTTTTTTATTTTTTTATTTTTTATTTTGGTTTTTTAGGATTACCATTTCCAGAAAAAGCAAAAATAAAACATATAATGTAGGGAATTCAAAATGACACTTTATTTATGATTCATCTTTGAAACAAAGCCCTAAACACAAACTCATTTGCCTTGGGCAGGACAAAGAGGGAAACTTTTAAAAACAAAGCCCTATACACAAAGTTATTCGGGCGGAACATTTAAAAGCAAAGCCCTATAAAACATCTCTCTGCTTTGGGCAAGGCAGGAGGTCAAAATAACAGCGAGGTGATTACTTTGAGCGGCGAACAACATTCGGAACGTCGACAGCTTTCCAGTAGCAACGAACTCCTCTGTGTATTATGTATTCAGGAAAATTCTCCTCAGAATTATCTCCAGTAATGACATTGACCGCTGGTCGAGCAGGATTTGAAGGTCCTGGTTTGTCAACCTTGTTCTTTGTAGAGTTGAAACGGTCTTCTTCTACTTCTTGAAGAGCATAAGACGAGTCACAATCTTCAGAATTTTCAGGATGTATTTCCCAGTCTTCAGGATGAAGAGACTCATTGTCAGCGACACTTTCTGAGTCAGTTGCGGGACCATCTTCCCCTTCATCTTCAAAAATGGCATTTATGTGATAATAACCACCTTCAGGATTGTTAATCTTGGCAGATGCATTGAATCCGAAATCTTCAGTAATTTCAGGCTGTTGAGAAAATTGACAGGGCTGATAGGCCTCTTCTGGTTGACTATTATATTCAAAGGAATCTCCCCATCCGGTTGGTTGGATATCCTCAATCGCAATCTTGTAACTTTCAGGTGCAGTGTATTTCACCATATAATCAAATTTTCCACTTGGTTGTCCCAAGGTGTCCCAGATCTCTGCAGGAACAGGCTCAGTTTTTTTGCCTTTGGGTTTCTCCGAAGAAGGATATGGTTCTTCCTGAGATATGTATCCCGAGTCATTGAGATAACATTTCCATTCTTCTTCAGGATCAGGTAGACCTTCTTCGATGCATTCTTCGATAAGGACATTAACCTCTTGAGGAATTGGGTTAAGGAATCCTCCACTAATGAATGTTTCTTTGATCGGTCGGAGGGTTTCATCCTTCTTGGTGCAGTTTGAGAATGTTGGTGAACATCCGAGACCTGCTCTAGTTTCATTCTTGGTAGGGATCACAACTTGCCCCCAGCCAGTGGTAGTTCCATCTTTTACTACTTTTACTGCCTCTTTGTAAGAAGAGATCGATGCTTTCTTCTTGGAAGATTCGTCTTCTAAAGAGAGACCTTGGAACTGAGTTCCTTCCACATCATCAGCACTGATGAAAGAGAAATTGGATAAATGGCTCACCATCAAGGCTTGCTCTCCACTTATTGTTACCAATTTTCCATTTGTTACAAACTTTAACTTTTGATGGAGCGTAGAAGTTACTGCCCCTGCTTCATGGATCCATGGTCGTCCTAACAGACAGCTATAAGCGGCTTGTATGTCCATGACCTGGAAGGTGATTTGAAATGTATGTGGACCAATTGTCATGGGAAGGTTGACTTCGCCGATAACAGATTTTCGCGATCCATCAAATGCTTTGACTACCACACCACTGAATTTCATAGGCATTCCTTGGTAAGACAAGCGAGCAAGAGTCGTCTTTGGCATAACATTCAAGGAAGATCCGGTGTCTACCAACACATTGGACAAAGAGTCTGACTGACAGTTCATAGAAATGTGCAAAGCAAGATTGTGATTTCTGCCCTCCTCGGGGAGTTCCTCATCACAGAAGCTTAAATTGTTACAAGCTGTTATGTTGGCTATTATCCCATCAAAGTGATCAACAGTCACATCATGGTCTACAAAAGCCTGATCCAAGACCCTCATCAGGGCTTCCCTGTGGGCTTCTGAGTTTAACAGCAATGAAAGTATTGAGATTTTTGAAGGAGTCTGCATAAGCTGATCCACAATCTTGTATTCACTTCTTTTGATAAGCTTCAAAATTTCATCAAAATCAGGATTCACATTGGTTCCACTGGATTGACCAATATTAGTGTTTGTATTACTGACAGGAGTTTCCACAGGATTTCCCACTGGAATATTGACATGATTTTGTTCAGTCGCAGGAGTAACAGGCTGCTTTGGAGGTAGTGGAGTATACACACGTCCACTTCTTGTTACACGACTTACATCAGCAATGTTTACGACAGATGAGAGAGTAGGCAAAGGAACTTCTTGTCCGTCCTTTATCATTGTGGCATTGTAGTTGTATGGAACTGCCTTGTCAGAGTCATAAGGAACAGGTCCAGGTAGACAAATGATCAAAGGAGCAATAGGAGCCTTCGGCTTGTTGTAAGTAACTTCCATGCGCTCAGGCATGTTGAAATGAGGAACGATGACGTTAACTGTAGGCATTTCCGAGTTGATATCTGAGACTAAAAGCTCATGCGGATAACATCCTATCATGTTAACTTCATTTTCATCCCTATTTCTGTAGATCTCAATAGTACCATTATCTAGCAAAACTTGGAGATCTCTTCTCACAATCGAACACCCGTGAGGATCCACACAACATATTCTACAGGAACCGTATTGATGCTGGCGAAAATTCTGCCCCCGACAAAGAGTGGCGTGCATTTGTACCAAATCTGCTCTTGAGAAGTTGATATTATAGACTCGGTATTGGCCAGGACATCCATACACCATGTTCACAACATGCCCTCCATGATTGGGCAGCGGATTTGCTTGCACATTAGGATTCAAATTTCTGAAAGAGAGAAGATTAGATTTAACCAACCTCTGAACTTCGTATTTCAAAGCTATGCAATGCTCAAGATCATGGCCAGGTGCCCCTTGATGATAAGGGCATGAAACCTCAGCTTTGTACCACCATGGGAGTCTCTCAGGTACTGGTGGTGGTGCTTTAGTTTGAATAAGGCCTCTTTCAATCAAAGCAGGGTACAATTCTGTGTAGGTCATTGGAATCGGATCAAACTGTGGAGCTCTTTGTACTCGATTCTGATTGTTGTTAAGTTGTTGAGCCTGTTGTCGAGGCTGTTGTTGCTGAAACTGAGGAGTGAATCCCGGATTTGGTGTTGTGTTAACGACTGGTGTGATAGAAGCAACCTGTCGCTGACGATTGACATTTCCTCTTGGCCTCCCTTGGGATACCATGTCAACACTTTGTTCTTTCTTCTTTGGGAAACCACTTCCGAACTTTTTGGTTCCACTCGAAGATCCACCTTCTTTAGTCAGACGTCCGGTTCGGACTCCTTCTTCTAGACGCATCCCCATGTTTACCATTTCGGTGAAATCACTTGGAGCACTAGCAATCATGCGTTCATAATAAAACGGACTGAGAGTATTCAAGAAGATCTTTGTCATCTCTTTCTCTTTTAACGGTGGATTAATCTGAGCAGCAGTTTCTCTCCATCGTTGGGCATACTCTTTGAAAGCTTCATGATCTTTCTGAGCCATGGATCGGAGCTGATCTCTGTCTGGAGCCATATCCGAGTTATACTTGTATTGTCGGACAAAGGCCTCACCTAGGTCATTGAATGTTCGAATATTAGTGCTATCCAAGCCTGTGTACCACTTCAGTGCGGCACCTGTCAAATTGTCTTGAAAGTAATGGATAAGCAACTGATGATTATCTGCATAAGTAGACATCTTTCTGGCATACATCACAAGATGACTTTGCGGACAAGAACTACCTTTGTACTTCTCAAAGTCTGGGACCTTGAATTTAGCAGGTATTTGCACACTGGGAACCAAACATAGCTCCTGGGCATTCTTTCCAAACAAATCTTTCCCACGAATAGCCTTGACTTCCAATTGAATCTTGTTGAATTGTTCTTGGAGATCTTCCACAAGATTACGCGGATTTGTGCTATCACCTTGATCATGATAAATCTCATTGCCATCATAAGGAACAGTGTGAACCGTAGGGGTCGGAACCGTCATAGTGGGTTGAGAAAGTGCCATAGTGATTTGGGAAAAAGTTACCCCTGAATGTGGAATAAATGCTGAACCTTGTGCAGCAGGTGCTTCAGTTGTAGCTGTTTGAACCCCAGAGAAATTATGGCGGAAACCTGTACCAAAACTGAAAGGCGGGCCCCAACCTTCTGGCATAGAGAAAGATGGAATGCCGAATGCAACTGTAGAAACTGGAGTAGTGACTTCAGATGTTACTGTTGCTTAACTGTTGGGTGGCGGCGGCTGATTCTGTGCGGCCATTAAGGAGTCAACCAAAGTAGTGAGACTTTCCAACTTTTCCTGAAGAGTGGTCACCGTACCACGAAGCTCAATATTCTCTTGTTCAGAGTGTTCCATTACTCTTCTTCTGCTTGAACGAGTATTGTATCTGTGATCTGATTGCGAGCGCGGTCGAGAAACTTTGAGACGCGACAGCTTGACGATCTAATGGAGAAAGATCCAAAAGATGAGACTCTATACAACAGACTCGATATGCAGAATGATGTATGCAAAGAGAAATTTATGATTTTTCCAAACATTTTAAAGATTATTTCCTTGCAAACATTTGAACACAAACAATTCTTTTATTGAAATAATGGGAAAGGTTACAACATTGGAGCGTAGCTCCTTACAGAATCAAATGATACATGAAAATCTAAACAAATCCTAAACATCTTCATTAGACGAAGAACCAAATGCATTGTGCAGCTTGAGCTTCATGATTTCTTTCCCATAGTAAGCTTTCAACTCGGCCTTTTCAGCTCTCAGCTTGTCAACCACATTCTTCCAATTGTCAGGAGTTGGAGCGTTGCTTGTTGAGCCTTCAAGCTTTTTCTTGCTTTCTTTGATGTATCTTCTGATTGCGGCATCTTTCCGACGGATCTTCTCATCTTTGTTCATGAGCCATCCATCCTGATAATAGAGAGTTTCTTCATGTTCTTTCACTTGTTTCTTCAACTTTCTGTTTTCCACATCAGTTTTTCGAAATTTTTCTTTCCAAGCGTCTTTTTCTATCCTCATCTTGGTCAGAGTGTCTTGGTATTCCTCCATAGCAGGAATGTTGGGTCGTTGAGGTACCACAGGGAACATGGGTTTTTCATAATCATAAGGCATTTGAAACTCCCTTGCTCTTTTCTTCACCCAACAGGTATAGGCGTTCGTAGCAATACAGTTCTTTATCTCACCTTTTTCTTTCCATCGGATGTCGTACTAGGCTTTCACCATTTTTGTCTTCAACCCTTGAGGATCATTTCCTTCCTGATAGAAGTAGCTTTCCACTGTAGGGCCAATGGGTTTTGTTGAATTTGCATACCCGAGTTGTCGTCGGGCTAGGATCGGATTGTAGTTAATTCCTCCTTGTGTACCAATGAGGGGTACGTTGGCGAATTCTCCACAACTTTCAATGGTTTCTGTACCGCAGCGAGCCAAGGTATACCACTGAATATCATTATTAGCAAGAGACATAAGTCTTTGAGACCAACGTAAACCTTCCCGGTTTTCCGTGAAAATGGGAGACTTAGGTAAGTGTGAAACAATCCATTTAAACAACAGAGGTGCACAACATACAATAATTCCACCACCTTGGTGATTCCTATGATGGACAGAGAAATACATGTCAGCAAGCAGAGTCGGAACGGGATTTCCATTCAAAAAGACCTTTATGGCATTGATATCAACAAAGTCGTCGATATTGGGAAACAGAACCAACCCATAGATGAGTAAGGCTAGTACAGCTTCAAAAGCTATCATGCTACCAGTCTCGATGAAATCAAAGGCTCTCTTTATTAGAAACTGTGAAGGCAAACCTGGAAGGTTTCCTTTGGTAGTCCAATTACTCTCTATTTCAGATTTCTTCAAGTGGGTTCCTGTTGCAATGACTGGTGACTTAGGAATGGCTTCCAAACCATTGAAAGGTATTTTGTCAGACACAGGAATACCCAAAAGATTGGCATATTCTTCCAAGGTTGGTACCAACTGATAGTCTGGAAAGGTAAAACACCGGTAGACGGGATCATAAAACTGAACCAGAGTTTTGAGAAGTCCTTCATCAACATGAGTGTTCAAGATAGGCAAAAGCTTTCCATGGCTTTTCCTAAAATCGGAAGGATCTTGTACAAAAGACGCTAATTCTTTCAGTCTTTCCACATTAGGCTCTTTGAAACCGTACCTCTTGGTATGCCTTTTTACCCATTCCATAACCTAATCCTATAATGTTTGCAAAGAAAATTCTCTAATTGTTTGGAAAAAATCATGTTTTTATGGAAAAAGATTTTTTTATTTTTTATGGATGTATGAATGCATGGATGCATGGATGCCACATATTCAAACATGGTAAAGCAAACATGGTAACGCAAACATGGTACTGTAAACATGGCAACACAAACATGGTAACACAAACATGGTACACACAGGTTCAAAGGTCCAGCGTCACGAGCATGAGGTCAGAGAACCAAATATGGGATAGTTCTAGTTAATCACCTGTACAACATGTTCTACTGATACATCAGAGTCTACATTTTTCTTTCGGATATTACCGGCTTTCCACAATTAAACTCATGAGCCAGCAATATTCTCAAGAAAAACTCATCTGAGTGTGGTTCTCCGCATGACAACTAATCCAAGTCTTCACCTGAATAGTTTCTGCACCACAACCTAATAAGGCCAGGATGGGTTGGGGTTCTACGGTCTCTCAGCTTCTACAGTTCAATGAAAGCAACAATGTCTTCGCAATTAACTCGCTAAACATATATTACAAACAAGGAACCTCCACTGAGCGGAAGGATTCTCACGTGCGCCTGCACATGACTATACCCTCCACCTAATTTCTTATGTGTACTTAATCCGGGTTAGGATTTGTCCATAATGTATCACTTGTAACAGAACCACAGATGTAACAGAACCAAAGAACCAAACATGTAACAAGAATAAAATAAAAACAAAATAAACAGAAATAACCCTTTCTTTGGAAACAATAAAAAGATGGTCCCCAGTGAAGTCGCCATTTTTCTGTCGCGGGCGAAAAACCGTTTTGTTCCTCTTTTTTGTGGGATGAGACACCTGATGCCTTCTTTGGGCTCGAGTGCTCAAAAAAATGATTTTTCTTTTGTACCGACCAAACTTTTTATTATTTCCAAAGGAGGAAAAGGAAAAAAGCTGCAATAACCTAAAAGTGGGGGGAGAGATCTTGGGTAAGAGGGTTGGTTATACGAAGGGAAGGTATTAGCACCCAACGTATCTATAGTACTCTATAGGTTTCTTTGCTTTGTTTTTCATTCCATGTTATTGAGAGGTTCTGTTGTGAAATAGGTGGGACCTAAGGTGTTTGTTTGATTATGCTCGCAAAGATCATCGCGATCCTCTGCATACATATCCCTTAGAGGGAATCAGAGCATCTGTAGCTCGGGGTCTACGGGTGCTAAGGTTTGAATGGTTTTTTTTGTTTTGTTTTGCTCGCCAAGGATCGACCTTGTGCCTACGTATTCTCAAAGGGATGTTGAGAAAGTCAGAGCAATCGTAGTTCCCACTTATGCTAGTGGAAGCAAAGGAAAATAGACAAATGTCGTCTAAATGCTAGATGTATCTAATCTATATCATCACATACATCTGTTTGATTTTTGTTTGTTTAACCAGCCTTGTGGCAAAAACTTTTAATGAAGTCAGCCTTGTGACAAAAAGTTTTGATTAATCAGCCAGCCTCGTGGCAAAAGTTTCAATGAAGTCAGCCTTGTGACAAAAACTTTGATTAATCATCCAGTACGGTGGTAAAACAGTTTGATTGATTAGCCAGCCTTGTGGCAATAAAGTTTGATTGATTAGCCAGCCTTGTGGCAAGAAAAGTTTGATTGATTGATTGATTGTGATGATATATAAGAGATACTCCTAGCATAGAGATGAAAAATGTCTAATCTCCTAGGGTATTTGTTTTGGATATTGGGGATGCTTATAAGAAGCCCGTGGGTCCTTGTACGAAGCCCAAGAGGAGGCTATCCGAGGGTCCTTGCATTGTAAGCCCAAGAGGAGGCTATGGGAGAGACAATCCAGGGTCCTTGCATTGTAAGCCCAAGAGGAGGCTATGGGAGGGTCACTCGTTTGTACAAAGCCCAAGGGGAGGCATGGTATAGTTGGTTTGAGCTCTTAGAGCGATTTCACCGGGAAACCATACTCTATATCCTAACCTAAACTAGGGAGATTCTTTGCACGAAGCCCAATAGGAGGCTATGGGGAACCTAGTGTTGTACTAAGTTGAACAAGCATATAACACAATCACAAGTATGAACAAGTATGAACAAACATGAACGAGTACATGAACAGATATGAACAGTTATACATATATGACAAAGTGTGTGTATATAATGGAGTTTATGAAGGAAATATACCTGTAAGCATGATCCATTTGTATACACAGGGCTCGGGACTCACACTCGAGGAGAGGTCCACTTGAGTTTATTCACAGCTATGTAAACAGGTATTTACAAGGGCTCGGGACTTATACCTACATGGAGGCCCATGGTATATTTTTGGGAAGATTTAAAGAAACCTTCATTTTTGGTTTGTTATTCAAAGTTAAAAACAAATTGATTGAGATATGTACAAAAGGCGTACAATGAAATACCTAATTTCATGTACTGGAATGGGTATGTACAAAAGGGCTTGGGGCTTATACCTACATGGAGGCCCATGGTATATTTACAAAACATGGTTGATCGTTTTATTTACAGACACGTCGTTTGTTGTTCTGAAAACAGTTTGAAAAGTATTGTTTTGGAAGAGTTTTCTGTACAAAGAAAAACTGTATAAAAAAGAAAAAAGGAGTGGGTCTTATACTCTCTAATATTCGAGAGGCCCCTGTTTTATTTTCATAAAACAGGGTGGATGGTTTTGAAAATGATTTGAATGTTTGAAAAGATTTTATTTTGAAAAAGTTTTATTGTTTAAAAAACTGTACAAAAAGAAAAGAAATGGGACTTACACTCTCTAATATTCGAGAGGCCCCACATCGTTTTGAAAATCAATTGATCAATTAAAAAGATTTAATCAATAGTTTCAAAAAGAAATGGTTTATTGTTTTTGAAAAGAATCGCGATCGCTCGTTTTAAAACGATTTGAATTTTGAAAGAAGTCAAATTAATCAAGATAAACAAAAAGATTGTCTTCAATTAACATTTAGATGATTAGGGTTTGCTTCAAAAAGTATTTACAAATGATTAACTTTGAAAATCAAATGAAAAATAATATTTAAAAGTATTAAAATTACTTAAAAACAAGTCATTTTAAAACTATTAAAAAATGTATCAAATAAATATTTTTTGATGATTTTTTTTGATATTCTTAAAATATATATATTAAGTGAGAGGTATGCAAAAAATGAATAAAAAATGAGTTAATTTGGTTAGTTAAATAATTAATTGAAGTTGTGAAGAAAATCAAAGAAAATAGGGACTAAAAAATTGGTTTTGTCTCCACAAGGGTTTGAACCCACAACCTCACGCTCACCACTCAAAAACATGACCAACTGGACCACGCGCGTGGTCTGTTTAGTATTTGCAACGAATCAATTATATTTTTGAATCAATTTCTAATTTCAGTTTCAAAATCTGGCGCCAAGAACACATACCCAATTCAAATTTGAAAATTCTGAAAACTGAATTGTTTGGATCGAGTGAATAGCCTATCTTGCTCGATTTTTCACCAGGAACATGATGGTATCATTTAATTGCATTTATTTTATCTCTAAGGCTATCAATTTTCTGATGAACACGAAGAACCCTAATTTTGAGTTTCAATCTGAAATCGTGTGTGTGCATGATAAGTTGCAATTGATTGAGGGTTAATGATCCATACATATGCAGAAACAAGATGGCATGGCAGTTTTTCATTTATGATGCATGTATGATAGAGTTTGAAGTTCAAGTGACTTACCTTCAAAAACGGCCAAACTGGAGATTTGATTCTTCAATATAAGTGTTACAGATGCTTTGTATCAATCTGGATAGCTTCAATGATGATTATGGAAGGTGTCTGGATGTCTGGAACAAGCTGAATTCATCTGAGCATGGCCATGGCACCCGAACTGCAGTTGCTTCAAGTATGAATCGAATTTGAAGATGGAGGTGTTTCAGATTGCTGGTGAGTGTTTGGATCATTCATATGAAGTATATGGATGGTGTTAGGAGTGTTAGTTTGGACAGATATGGCTTGGTATGGATTTTGGCATGATAAGGTTCAATATATGCAATTATGGAAGTGAGGTAGTGATTCTGAGATTTGAGGTGTTTTTGGGTGTATGAGTGATTCAAACACATCACATTTGACATTTAGAAGTTGTGGGAAGCATCACTTTGTTCAGAACTTGCAAGGTTTGGAGGTTGAGTTTTCTACCTCACTTTGAAACACATGACTTGTAATTCAAGAAAGAAGAGAGAAAACCTATAATTGTGAGGTTTTGGTGTGATTTGAAGAGTGATTTGAACCTCTATTTATAGGCCAAGGATTCTGAATGAAGAGCTTTGCAAGTTGATCAAAGAAATGATGATTTGGCTTAAGAGATAAAATGGAATCTTTCACATTAAATGCAAATGGTTAAAAGTGACCAAACCATGGTTAAAACTCAAGCTTCTTATCCTCTTCCATTCTGATCTCAAATCAGAGAAAATATCTTCAATTATTGCCTCTTTGCATCATTGCTTGGATTATAGGTCATGTAGTCTTGAAACTTAGTGAAAAATGGTGAAAATTCAAGTGAAAATGATCACTAAATGCATAATTCAAAACCATAGCTACACTCCATATTTTTTCATGCTCTTGGACATTTTGGAAAGCTCATGTTACACACTTCAAAACCCTAGTTGAAAGTTTCTTCAAGACCTTTAAGGAAATGGGTGAAAAAGTTCCATGAACTTTGAAGAAAATAAAGTTTTAAGTGAAGTTTTCAAAAAGTACCAACTTTGAAGCTCCATATCTCTTAAATGGTTGATCTTATGAAAAAAAATTATATGTGTCAAAGTTGTTTATTGGATCAAAATCTACAACTTTCATGTTGGAAGTTTTTTTCAGTTTGTAGGTGAAATTTTGAGTTATTCCCTTTCAAAGTTTGGAAAAAACCATGAAAAACACTTAGAAAAATTTTCTAAGTATGAAAGTCAAACTTTTGACTTTTTGATTCTTGATTGATTTTCTTGATTTTTCTTGATCAAATGACTTCATATATCATATATTGATGATTTAAAACTTCAAAAGTCATGGTTGACCAAAATTCCCCAAAAGTCAATGGTGATCTTGTACAGTTGACTTTTTTAGTCGAATCGCGTTTCTGGAGATTTCAAATGAAACAGGCTACCCTTACCAAATGAATGGTATGAATGAATCACATTGAAGCATTAGAGGATATTGAGCCATGGTTTGAGTTGTGGCACCATGTCCTGATTAAAAAAGTCAGTTATTCAATGAATTAGGCCAAAAACCCTAATTGTCGACCAGATGAAATTGATGACTGTGGATCTTGAATTGAGATGTAATTTCCATTGGATGTTGTCATAGGGATTATTTGAAGATGGTTGAAACCTTTGATTGACTCCCTGGGGATTTTTAGGGTTTCCCAAGTGTGATCCCTGATTTCAGTCCCTGATAGTTCAAAACCCTGATCTGAGGATTTGTCTGATCAATCTTGGTGTAGGAGATGTTATGAGCCAATGGATTAGGTCAAAATGATGCACTTGAGGTCTTGATATCATGTCCCAAGTCATTAGGTCAAATCCTGAGCAAAAGTCAGGAGTGTGCTGTCTTCAGTCAAAACCCTAATTCAGTCGACTCAAAGCTGTTGAGCTTGTTGAAATGAATCTCTGAGGACCAAATGTTGATTATTGATGAAGATGATTCATTTGAGATGAAGGGAGAACAAAACCCTAATTGAGTGTTGCTTGTACTGATGAGTGATTTCTTGATTAAATCCCTGCTGAGTCACAAGTAGCAAACACAAACTATGCAATTTGTTAAAGATGCAAATGATGCATATGCAATGATATGAGGTGGTATCTTAGGTCAAAAATTGGGGTATGACAGAGTGAACGTGAGTTTGTGTGACTGTCTGATTGATTTTGTTTCTGGGAAACAAAGTTGTGTTGAATCACATTTTTCTTGATTGTTTGTGGGTTGGGAAACAGTGTGTGAGTGTGAGTGAAATCTGTTTTTGTCTGCACAAGTTTAAAGATGAGTGGAAGCAACTTGAATACCAAACTTCCAGTTCTTGATGGTAAAAACTGGAATAGATGGATGATTCAAATGCGTGTATTATTTGGTGCTCAAGATGTTCTAGATCTTGTCATTGGAGGATATATTCCGGTTGCAGCGGATGCAACGGAAGAACAAAGAGAAGCGCAGAGAGAGACGAAGAAGAGAGACAAAAAGGCGTTGTTCTTCATCCATCAGTGTGTGGATGTGAACGTATTTGAGAAGATTGCTGATTCTATGACGTCAAAGGAGGCGTGGGATATACTGGTCAGGTGTTACGGTGGTGACGTATCAGTGAAGAAGGTGAAGCTTCAATCCCTGAGAAAGCAATATGAGAATCTCAACATGAAGAACAATGAGAAAGTCTCTGAGTATATCTCTAGAGTGATTGTGATCACTAATGAGATGAAGGCTTGCGGAGAAACTCTTTCTGAACAAGTAATCATAGAGAAGATATTGAGGTCACTTACTCCTCAATTTGATTATATTGTTGTATCTATTGAACATTCTAAAGATCTGGAAACCATGAGAATAGAAGAGTTGCAAAGCAGTTTAGAAGCACAAGAGTTGCGTCTGACTGAGAAAACTTCTGAGAGAGAAGTTGAGCAAGCTCTGAAAGCTTCTTTTGTCAAGAAGGACCAGAAGCATAGACGTGGTGATAGATTCCAGAAGGAAGCCTCAACTTCTGATGAGAAGAGATATCAGAAGGGAAAGGATAAGAAGAAAGTTCAATGTTACTGTTGCAAACAGTTTGGCCACTTTGCTAGAGACTGTTTGGCAAACAAAGGAAGGAGATCAGAAGAAGCAAATATAGCCAGAGGAGGTTCAGATGATGAACCTGTGCTATTGATGGCTTCAGAGTCTGACGAAAGACGTTCGTCAGAGTGGTGGTATATGGACACTGGGTGTTCAAATCACTTGACTGGAAACAAACAATGGCTGATAGACTTTGACTCTGAAAGGAGGACAAAGATCAGATGTGCTGATGATAAGTACCTATATGCAGAAGGTATGGGAAATGTCAAAGTCAAAGTAAAGAATGGAAAGGCTGTTCTGATCAAAGATGTTTGGTATGTTCCTGGAATCAGAAGCAATCTGATGAGTGTGGGCCAGCTCATTGAGAAAGGTTTCTCAGTTGTTATGAAGAACAACCTCTTGAAGTTGTATGATTCCAATCAGAAGTTGATTATGCAATCTGAACAGGGAATCAACAGAACATTCAAGGTGAATGTAGAAACAGCTGAAACAGAGTGTCTGAGTGCTGAAGGCTCAGAAGGTGATAGTAAGCTGTGGCACAAGAGGTTGGGGCACTTGAACTATAGAAGTCTGGGGCATCTAAGTTCTAAGAAGCTCGTACGTGGCATTCCTAAGATTGTAAAGCCTGAGAAGTCATGTGAGGTATGCATGAAAGGCAAACAACCCAGATTGCCATTTGTATCAGAAGTTGCTCCAAGAGCAAAGCATGCTCTGGGAGTAGTGCACTCTGATGTGTGTGGACCATTTCCAGAACCTTCACTTGGAGGAAATAGGTATTTTGTGTCTTTTGTGGATGAGTTCACAAGAATGACGTGGGTAACTCTCATTAAGTTTAAAAATGAGGTGTTTACAGAATTCCAGAAGTTCAAGGTGAAGGCTGAGAAGCAGAGTGGTCAGAAGATAAAGATTCTCAGAACGGATGGTGGAGGCGAGTATAACTCTACAGAATTCCAGAAGTTCTGTGATGATAATGGAATTGAGCATGAAGTTACTGCTCCTTATACTCCTCAACACAATGGTCTTGCTGAACGTAGAAACCGTACTTTGCTTGATATGATGAGAAGTATGCTTAAAGAGAAGAAGCTTCCTCATAATCTATGGGGAGAAGCTGTTGCTACTGCAGCATATGTGCTCAACAGGTGTCCAACGAAGAGGCTGAAGGAAATTGTTCCTTTAGAGAAGTGGACTAAGGAGAAGCAGAGTGTTAGTCATCTGAAGGTTTTTGGTTCTGTGTGTTACAAACACGTTCCAGAAGCTAGAAGGAAGAAGCTGGATGATAGAAGCAAAGTGATGTTATTGGTAGGGTACCACAGTACAGATGCATACAAGCTCTATTGTCCAGAAACTAACAAAGTTGAAGTCAGCAGAGACGTCATTGTGAAGGAATCAGAAGTTTGGGATTGGAGAAAGTCTCAACCAACTTCTGATGTAGAGATAACTTTTGAAGAAAAGTTAGAGTCAGAAGATGAAGAATCTTCTGAAGACGAGTCAGAAGATGAAGCATCTTCTGAAGATGAGTCAGATGGAGAATCTGATTCTGATCCAGATTCTGATGATGATCCAGAGTCTGGTGGTAGTCATGATTCTGGAAGGGAAAACTCTGAAGACATAGGGTCTGGAGGACAAGCTTCTGGAGATGATCATGGAGGTGGTGACTCTGGAGTAGCTGACTCTGAAGTAGCTCAGCGACCACAAAGAGTCAGAACTATACCAAGAAGGTTTTCAGATTTTGACATGTTGCAAGACACAGAAGTTGACTCAGAAGGAGAGGTCATTCAGTGCGCCATGTTAGTAGATTCTGAACCAGTATAGAAGAAGCGCTCAAGAAGAAGGTCTGGCTGAATGCCATGAAAGAAGAACTTGAGGCTATAGAAAGAAACAAAACTTGGAAGCTGACAGAACTTCCAAAGAAGAAGAAAGCCATTAGCGTCAGATGGGTTTTCAAAGTAAAGCTGAAGCCAGATGGATCAGTTGGTAAACACAAAGCAAGGCTAGTGGCTAGAGGTTTTCTTCAGAAACCTGGACTAGATTACTTTGAGGTGTTTGCTCCTGTAGCTAGACATGAAACAATCATACTGGTGATTGCCTTAGCTGCGAACAGAGGTTGGTCCTTGATGCATCTGGATGTAAAGTCTGCATTTCTGAACGGTCCATTACAAGAGGAGGTATACGTATCACAACCCCCTGGCTTTGTAAAAAAGAATAAGGAAGGGATGGTGTACAAATTACACAAAGCTCTGTATGGATTGAAGCAAGCGCCCAGAGCTTGGAATTTGAAAATTGATTCATTTTTCAAGAAGCAAGGGTTTCAGAAGTGTGAGATGGAATATGGAGTTTATGTGCAACATTCTGGAAGCAATATGATTCTGTTGTGTCTTTATGTTGATGACATATTGCTTACGGGGAGTTGTCCAGAAGATTTGATGAAGTTCAAGAAGGTGCTGATGAATGAGTTTGAGATTACAGACCTTGGGAAAATGTCATATTTTCTAGGGATGGAGATTCTGTACTCAGAAGATGGTATCATTCTGCATCAGTTGAAGTATGAGTTAGAACTTCTGAAGAAATTCAAGTTGGAGAATTGCAAAGCTGCTGTTACACCGTCAGAAGTGAATCAGAAGTTGGACTCTGATTCTGAAGGTGAAGATGTTGATGCTACGGTATTCAAACAGCTGGTTGGTTCTCTAAGGTATTTGTGTAATACCAGGCCTGATATATGCTATGCAGTTGGATTGGTTAGTAGGTTCATGAGTAAACCTAAGTGGTCCCATTACCAAGCTGCTGTCAGAGTCTTGAGATATGTCAAGGGAACTCTGAAGTTTGGCATATTGTTTCCTTCTGGGAGAAAGGAAGAATCAGAGTTATTGAGTTATTCTGATTCTGATTGGTGTGGAGACAGAGTTGATAGAAGGAGTACTTCTGGATATTTGTTCATGTTTCTGGGAGGCCCTATCTCTTGGAGTTCCAAGAAGCAACCAGTTGTTGCTCTATCAACCTGTGAAGCTGAGTACATCGCAGGCGTTGTAGCTGCATGTCAAGCTGTGTGGCTTCTGAATCTATTAGAAGACCTGAAGATTGGGGTGAAGAAGCCTCTGAAGCTGATGATTGATAACAAGTCTGCAATCAATCTTGCCAAGAATCCGGTGTTACACGGAAGAAGCAAGCATATTGAGACTAAGAATCATTCCTTGAGAAGCCAAGTCCAGAATGGAACATTAGAAGTTGTGCACTGTAGCACTCAGAAGCAAGTGGCAGATGTTCTGACGAAGGCGATCAAGACGTATCAATTTCTGCTATTGAGGGATGGAATTGGCGTTGTCAGTTTTGATTGAAGAATATGAATTAAGGGATGGTATTGAAGAGTAATTCAATATTCAGAAGATGGACTGATCTTCTGATGGTTACTCAGAAGATAGTATTGACCAGAAGATGTTATCTGGGTCCCATTAGCTTAGCTGTTTAGTAGTAAGGGTACTTTAGTATTTTGTAGTACTGTACTGTTTGTACCTTAGACTTGTTCACTAAGTTTAGTCTGTTAGGGCTTTGGTGGCAAGATTTTCTTTCTTATAAATAGCCTTGTAGTAGCTATCATTTATTAACAACGCAAGAAGAATACACATTTATTCTCTCATCTCTTTTGCGCCGTTATTCTATTATTCTCTTTGTCACCATCTTTATTCATTGTGCACCAACATGAATCCTATCTTTTTTGAATGCCATGTGTTCAGTGATATTTGGAAACATGTGTTGCATTGGTTGGGAATTAATAGAAACCCCTTGGAGTGGAATATAGAGAAAGAGTGGTTGATCAAGGAAATGATGAAAAAAGGGTGGAGAACACAAGTTTTGAAGATTGCTTGTGCCGAAACCATCTATGAGATATGGAAAGGGAGCAATGAAATAATTTTCGCCCATAAGAAAATGGAGCAAAATTTGGTTGATAGAATTATAGATAGTATCATTTGAAGATGTAATTCGAATAAGTTATTAAGTACTCATGTTCTTGTGAGTACTCGTAGTATAGCTTAATTTTGTGGGTTTTCCTGGATTCGTGCAATTGGCTTGTATCTATTTTTTTGTTATAATAAGATATGCTTTATTTCCAAAATAAAAATATTTTTTATAAGAATCTCTTTTTATTAAATTTTTAAATATTAAATGTAATAGAAAATAATTTAGTATGATATTCTCTATATGAAATTTTTAAATCTTAATGTTAATTAAATATGACAATTGATTTTTATAGTTATCGATTCTCACAATAAATATTTGTTCTCACCGGATTATATATATATATATATATATATATATATATATATATATATATATATATATATATATGAGAGATCAAATTACATCCGTAGAGTTACACCACGAGTTACACTCGCTCATAACTTTATTTCGAATAAATATTTTTTAGAACCAACCGTTGCATTGAAACATACTATCATATAGATCATACCTATAAAGTTTGAGATTAATCTACAATGATTTACTATATCATCAAGCCATCTAAAGATTAACGTCAAAACGAACTATCATATAACGTTAATTTTGATGTAATTCATTGACATAGTAAATCATTGTGGATTAATCTCGAACTTTATAGGTATGATCTATATGATAGTATGTTTCAATCCAACGGTTGATTTTTAAAAAATATTTATTTAAAATGAAGTTATGAGCGAGTGTAACTCGTGGTACAACTCTTCGTGTGTAATTTGATTTCTCCTCATATATATATATATATATATATATATATATATATATATATATATATATATATATATATATATATATATATATATATATATATATATATATATATATATATATATATATATAATTCGATATCACATGTAAATAAACAAAAATTAATGTATGAATTGTGAAATGATTGTATTGTTTAATTAGCGAAATTCTCAAACGAATAATCAATACTACTGTCTTATGTATCAATAAATATTCTGAAATGTCTCAATATTTAATCTTGGAATATTTCGGAGATGTATTTTCGAAATAATTTAATATTTATTAAAAAAATAAAATTAATATGTATCAATTGTAATAATTATATTATTAATTGTATTAATCAAGATATATATATTAAAAAAATAAGTATTTAAATAATTTTATATACTTTTGTATTATTTTCACCGACAGGGCTAAATAAAAACTTTAAAATTTTTAAAAGTAATAATTATCAAAGTTAACTTTTGTATTACTTTAACTAAGACTTGTTATCACCAATGTGCTTTTTATTATAAATAGTTTTAAAGCATAACATTTTTGAAATAATTACAACAAACAGACATTAAAATATTACAATGTGCTTTTTATTATAAATATTACAACTTTACGCATCTTTATGACGTCGTCGACAGATCTTATGAGGTCTACTTCAAACTCGGTCGGTCCCTTAGTTATCTTATGGCGGTATGATTTCCAAATGACCTTCATATCGACATCACACTTCAACTCAACAACGTTGTAACTTACTCTTCCATTAACATCCATGCTTCAGTCATCAAGGTATGGGATCTTACTCACCACTCTATTATCTATTTCGGGCAATTTTTCATTCAACCAGGATGTCAATGTCTAAAGGTTCCAACATCCATCCGGAATGAGAAACTTCACGGGATCTTTCTTTCTAGTGAAGTACACTATTGCGTCCACCAAAAAATTATAAAGAGGCATTTTGAAAATCTAATGTTTTTCTCAACAACATATGACTCCTATTTATAGTGTTGAGGATTCATTATGGGCCACATAAAAATGTAGGTGCAATCACACCAATTCAAAACTGTCGGTGCAATCACACCCATTCATATTTAAAATTTAAAAAATAGGTCTGTTCGGAGGTGCATATCCGAAACTCCCTTGCTTTTGAGAAAAAGTGAATTCGGAGATGCATCTCCGAAAACACCTATAAAAAAATCAAATATAGTGCGTTCGGAGATGCGTTTCCGAATTCTAAGGATAAAAAATGAATTGCACCAGAGATCTCTGAGAAGGTATAAGGGTGGAATGAGAAATTCCCTTAATCAAATTATTGGCCCATTAAAGGAGTGAGCTTCCTTTTCCTTAAAAAAATAAAGAAAACAATTTCTTTATGCACCCATATTGGGTGGAAAACACCCTTAATATTTCTAAAATATCCTTCATATATGCATATATGAAGGCACCCTAACAAAATTTGGAATTTTGGTTAATTCGGATATGCATATTCGAAAACACCCCCAAAAAATTGTCAAATATTTTTTCGGATATGCATATTCGAAAAAATTACAAAGAAATTGAGAAATTTGGGATATTGGTTAATTCGGATATGCGTATTCGAATTAACCAAAATCTCAAATTTCTTTAGATTTTATTTTAAATATTTATTCTTTAAATTATATTTTTTTAATGTATTTTATAAATTTGATTTAATTATTATCTAAAATTATTGTCATAATATATACTATCTTTGTCCGTTTTAATTAAATGATTCCCATTTAAAAGTTGAGAAATTAATAATGTATTTTAAAATATTTTTAAAAAATAAATAGAAAAATTGTATTTAAAAATAATTTATTTATTTTCTTAAAAATTTAAAATTTATTGTTTTTAATGCAAAATTTTCTTTTTAAAAAATGTAATATTTTATATTTAATTTTACAAAGATAGTGTATTATAATCTAAAATCTAGAAGAACCAAATCATTTATTTTCTTAATAATTTTCTTTAATTAATTATAAATATTAATTTTGTAATAATTTTCTTTAATTAATTTTAAATAAAAATAATGTGTTTATTTAAATATTTATTAGACTAATATTTTTATTATATCTTGATTATAATATTATATATTTAAATGTTTTTGGTCCCTATAAAATTATCAAATTTTGTTTTTGATCTTTATTAAAAAAATGACATATTTTTGTCCCCACAAAATTATTATGCACGTAGTTTTAGTCCCTGTTGTTAAACTGATGTGTTTTTTTGAATGATTACTTTATATACATGTTTAGAACGTTATACAAAGTTTCTCGAAAAAAGAGAAACTTAAAATTTGATTTCTATAGTCAAGATTTGCATTAATTTTGTCATTATATTTTAAAATTTTAAAAATTCATATTTAATTCTTCTCACTTAAAAAAATTCTATAATTTGATAAAGAAATATTTTATAGTATTCTAAACACGTAAGAAAAAAATTATTAAAAAATTTAATGATTTATGGGTAATTAAACAGTTTTCAAAATTTTAAAAAATAGGAGGGTCTAAAATTAAATGCATGAAAATTTTGTTGATAGTAAAATATGTCATTTTTTTTAGGGACTAAAAATAAAATTTGAGATATTTACTGTAACAAAAACATACTTAACCTTATTTAATAATATATTTTAATTAATATAATTAATTATACTATTAACTGTATTGATTCATATTGATTTTAATTTTTTAATAAATATTGAGTTATTTCGGATATGTGTATCCGAAAAATTCTAACACAAAAAATTAGAATATTTCGGATATGCATCACCGAAGATACTCCTTTCTCAAAAAAAATCTTCGAATATGCAAATCACTTCATTTTTTAAGAAAAAAATGTCTTCGAAAATGCACATCTGAAATATAAGAGTATTTTAGAGATTTCACAGCAGGTCTATAAGAATGTATATGGGTGTAAAAAAAAACTTGTTCAACCTCCTTACAGCCTACAATCTAAGGATTGGTCGATTAGCGGAATTGCCCAGTTTTACAAGGTTTTGCACCTGTTGATCAAAAGGAAATTTGTTTAACAGGTTTGTTCTAATTCCTTAGCCTCCTTGTTTTCTTTGTTTCCAATGAAGATTCTTGAATCTTTCATACGTATCATGTAGAAATAATGACATTTTAAGGATTAATTTAAATATAAAAGACAAACTATATATGCTCACAAATTGAGATTTTATGGTTTCTTCATGGT
Source organism: Vicia villosa (assembly GCF_029867415.1). Lineage (NCBI taxonomy): Eukaryota > Viridiplantae > Streptophyta > Magnoliopsida > Fabales > Fabaceae > Vicia > Vicia villosa. The sequence continues at coordinate 224,723,120 of NC_081181.1, forward strand.
CAAGTAAGTGCATAAGTCTTTGGAATTGAATATGATTTCAAATAAAATATGCATTTATCAGCTACCATGCACCTCCACTATCTCATCCGTTTCCGTAGAATAAGCTCTTTACCATACAAGTTGAAGAGAGATTGCATACCATTTGGACATACAAGTTCAGTGGAGAACGCAAGTTCGAAATAGAATATTTAAGAGAATATCCACATATCTTTTACAAAATGTATAAAAGGAATGGGTTAAATACTTAAATTAAACAAATTGGTGGGAGGGAAAAATAAATCGATTACTTTGAAATTTTTTGCATATGCTCACAACAATGTTACCAATTATACTTCTTTCGTGCAAGGTAAGCAAATCGATTATAGCACGTGTTAAATTATTAAACCTCTTCGTAAACACCACTGCCAACACCCTCTTGAGCCATTAAAATCATTATTCATCTATATCAAACAAAGCATGATTTGCATTCTCCTGTCATCTAGGAAATCCATTATGATAGTAACTCAATTTATGAAATTTGTAACACTCCACAAACTCTTTGCTTTGCCTTCTCATTCCAAGACCATGAGAGGTAAGTTGTACCACAACTAGACCCACATCCTAATGTTAGTCATCTTGAATTCTCCTTGGGATTCTACATGTGTTTTTCATGAACCAACGGACTACTTTGTGTTGGGGGAGAATATAGTAGTCGAATAGTCTAGAGAGGGTTGAATAGACCGTAATCGAAAAGACCATTTTTCAGAAACTTTTTCTTTTCAAAATCATAGTTTAGAGAAATGTTTAGCACCGTGAAAAGATACAATAAATGTGATTGGAATGATTCCTAACAATGACACAATATTCAGAAATAGAATGTGATCACAATAAAATTACTAAGTATTAAAGTAGAAATTAATCTAATTTTGAACGTACATATATGAGAGGTGTATTTCGAACTTATTTAATTGATAAAGATTCTACAATCACAATTTCCAAGTTTAATCACAAAGGAGAGCTACTTTTACACAAGAAATCACTACAAACATACTAAATCCTAACTACTTGCAATTTCTAAGAAAGTAGTAAAGTCTTTGTATACAATATACATGCACCAAAATAAAAGAGTTAAGGTTAGAGAGAAAGTACACAAGATTTATAGTGGTTCGACTTATCCGTCCTCACTAGAGCTTAATTTATTCTTTAATGATTTCATCATAGAAAATTCGTAGGGGCTTCTACTATCTTATAAAGTTAATAACAAGAGTATATTTGGTTCAACGGATAATCAACAACGCTGAACACTACAAGCCAACAAATTGTTTTATTCAAAACAGATCTAAATTGATTTTCCCTTCTATTGTAGCAGAACACTAATACTGTCAATCTTTCAAGATCTTCACTTGATCTTAATCCAAAAATATTGCTAGCCACAAAGATCCTGCTCCAAGATTCCATTCTACAAAAAACATTTACTCAGTCCCACTGATTTCTTATGTGAGCCTTTGTCCTACTCGAGAATAATTGGAAAATTTCCAACTTCATTTTGCAACAGCCTTTACATAATTCTACCGAAGTATTCAATAGAGTATAGAGAATATTTTTACATATTCTGGTAATTGTCATACCCTAATTTTGACCCCCTCTGAGATGTTACACTTCCAGGTTTTTCATTAACCCAAGACAAGTACTCAAGGCAGCCACTTGTTACTCAACTGGAGATGTGCAAGAACAAAAGAGTTCAGGTCAAGGACCAATCAATATGGGATTAATCTATGATGCAATCACAAGGCTCAAATGATTCATCCATTCACATATGATTGATTAGACACCAGTCATCAAGACTCAGGTTTGCTCAGATCACCAGACTAGGGTTTTGAGCCCCTCAAGGACTAAAATCAGGGACCACATTTGGGAAACCCTAAAAAGCTCAAGGGCATCACTCAAAGGCTTCAATCATCTTCAAATGATCCATATGACGATATCCACTGGGCATTGTACTTCAATTCAAGATCTACAGTCCTCAATTTCATCTGGCCTACAAATTAGGGTTTTTGACCTAATTCACCTAGACAATTGACTTTTAATCAGGACATGAATCCAAAACTCAAAACATAGATCAAGAGTTTCTATTACCCCCAAGATAATCCATTCATAACATCCATTTTAGGAGTAGAGCTTGATTCAACACAAAAGTCCAAGATTTCATTTCATTTGGAAAAAGTCAACTATACAAGATCACCTTTGACTTTTGAGATTTTTGGTCAAACCATAACTTTTAAGGATCAATATCATCAATATATGATTATTGAAGTCATTTGGCCAAAGAAATTCAAGAAAATTCATCAAGGATCAAAAAGTTAACAAAAGTCAAGAATTAGGGTTTTTAAGGGCATTTTGGGAACTCAAAATTTTACTTACACACTCAAAAATCTCCCAAAATGAAAGTTGTAGAACTTGCAAAATAAAACAACATCTTACAATGCAACTTTTTTCAAGAAATCAATCATTTAAGAGATTTGGGATTTGGAAGTTATAGGCCTTAAAAAACTTAGAAATTTTTCTAAGTATTTTAACCTAATTTTCTTCCAACTTTAGGCCCATTTTTCATAAATTTCCCAAATGATTTTGAAGAAACTCCAAACTAATTAATTGAAGTACATGTTAAGGGCTTTCCAAATTGTGCTCAACCTTCTCCAAATTCATTGTGAGCTAGGAGTTATGATTGTTCAAAATTGGACATTTGAAGTAAAATTACAAGTCATGACCAACTTTGGTTTTGGTCATTTTTGTGCAAAGACCTATACTAAATGGTGCATCTACACTCCAAATATATCAGAATATATTGGAGAGAATCATTTGAATCATTTGCATCAAGATTCCAAAACATCCAAAAAATCAAGGCCATGTGATTAAGTAATCATTACATTTAGGAATTTATGGCAAGTAGTGATTCCTCAATTGGAATCTTTCCTAAGCCAATGAGAAGCTATTCTGCAACAGAATTGTCCCCTAGGATCATACAAGATCAATGGTTGGGGAGCTAGCTCGAAAATCCATCATTACATATGTGATATTTTCAAAGTTTCTTCATGGCTAAGAAACTAAGTTAACTTCACTAAGCAAGCTCACTATATCCAAATGCTCTGCATCATTTGCCTATAAATAGAAGAGCCTTCATCAGTATTGATCACACCAAAGCAACCATAACTTCTTGCTTTCTCCATTTCCCCCTCTTGCTTATAGTTTTCAAAAGTTCTTTGGCAAGAAGAATCAAATTCTTCAAACCAGAGCTCTTCTTTTGAAAGTAAGCTTTCTAACATCTTAAGGAGGTTCATTGGAGTTGATCCAAGCATCTGGATCACTTTTGTAAGTGGGGGAACACCATTGTTGCTTTCATTTTGAAGTTCGGGCAGTTGGAGGTCCATAGAGCAATTCAGAAGGTGTCAAGCTAGTCCAAGCATTCAAACATATTCCTTAGGTTGTAGTGAAGCTATCCAGATGCCTGCAGCACATCTATAACCACAGAATCACCAACCTCCATGATCACTTGAAGCTCAAATAGAAAGTGTCGAGTAGAGAATTTCTGAGGCATTCAAGTCACAATAAGCATTCAGATAGCATCATTGAGTCACCAGGAAGCTTCTAGGATCATCCATACAAGCCCAGGAGTTCTCCATTAGCCTCACGACCTCCATTTTCAGAGGTAAGTTTCTCAGCTCCATCTCTTTAATTCGTGTACTCTTTTTGTTAAAACTCAATACCATTTCATTCAGCATCATCAGAGGACTAAAAACCCTCTATCATCAGTCATTTATACTTCAGTATAGCCATTTAATTTAATTTTCAAATTTTAGGGTTCTTCACGTATTTTAGATAATTCAGTAGATGTAGTTAATATAAATTCATGTTAGTTACATATTTGAAATCGTGAGAGAAATTAGAACAAGTTTGGTGTTTACATCATCTGATTTGGTTGAGAAACGAGAGAGTTGGAATTTCAAATTCATGGAAGCTTGAGGTTGAAGACGAAGATGGTGGTGGCGCGCAAAAATTCAAATCCAGGGTTAAAGTTTATTTTATTTTGAGTGGTAGGCGTTTTATAAACGACTACATCGTTATAGCCCAGTGGTAAAGAGAGTTTGTTTGTGCGCGTGCCTCGGGTCTGGGGTTCGAATCTCCCTCGCCCCAGACCTTTTGGCTTTTATTTCTTTTTTTACGCTATGCATTTGATAACCAATGTATTGCAATGGAGTCACTCCTTTGACACCAAGCGCGCGTTGGCCCAGTGGTGTTGTTTTGAGTAGTTGATTGCAAGGGCGTGGGTTCAAACCATGGTGAGACCAAAACATCTTTTTATCACTATTTTCTTTAATTTTCTTCACAATTTCAACCAATTAATTCACCTATCAAATTAAATCATTTTCACTTCATTTTTCACATACTTTTCATTTAATATATCTATTTTATGAATAACCCAAAAAATCACAAAAATATTATTTATTTGATATATTTTTATTAAGTTTAAAATGATACTTATTTTAAGTATTTTAAAATACTTTAAGTATAATTTTCATTTGATTTCCAAAACTTAATCACTTGCACATATTTTTGTGATAAAACCCTAATTACTTAGGCCTTAATTAGGTATAGACTTTGTCTTTATTCTAATTAAGTTGATTATTGTCAATATTTCAAATTATTTTCAAACTTCGATTAAACGGACGGTTAAGGTTCTCATTCAACAAAACCTTACATCTCGTGTTTTCTTTTTATCATAAACAGTAAATAAATCTTTTGGGCCTCTAATAGAGTGTAAGTCCCAGCACCTTTTTCTTTTCTTAGTTTGTTTTCAAAACTGTATTTACAAAATATTCTTTCTGTTTTCAAAACATTCTTCTGGTATTTGAAGGGCATTATTCCCGGTGAAACTCTTCAGATACCTATGTGACCTATGTCCATCTTCACTTCTTCTGTTTTCAAAAACCTTTAACTATTTATCATAAATATTCAACTGTTATCAATAAAACAACAAAATTGCTGGTGAGGCTTTGTATATACTTCTTCAAAGGCCTCCACTCCATCCAGGTTAGGCTTTACAAGCTTTCAATTTACAGTCTTTATTATATTACTGTCAAATATAAACTGTTTATATATTAGGACTACAACTGAGTGTAAACCTTAGGACAGTTAAACTATATATATATATATATATATATATATATATATATATATATATATATATATATATATATATATATATATATTATAGGACTATGGCCTAGGATTGAGAATGTCTTCCCGGTGAAGGCTCTTTCCTAATTAGAGATCTTTAGTTCAAACTCTCAAGATGAATTATTCCCGGTGAAACATCTTGAAAAAGCCTTAGAACCCAAAATAGGATACATCCACCCAAGAGGAATTATTCCCGGTGAAACCTCTTACCCATTTGCTTAGAGCCAAAATAAGTTCAAAACCACATAGCTTTCTCTTGTGCTATAACAAGGACCCTCTCGATTAGCCTCCTCTTGGACTTTGTACAAGGACCCACGGGCTTCTTAAGAGCATATTTCCAGCTTACTCTTGAGCTTGTATACAAGGACCCATCAGGTTTCTTATAAACATAGGAACAGGTCTTTAGTAACCTTTTAGCCTACCCTGGTGAGTTTCTTCTATTCCTTAAACCAGACTTTTAAACAAGCTAAGATTGTCTTAATCTCAGTATTGAGTATATCCTTTTGGAATGAGAGACATGGACAGTCTCTGTCACCCTTATCTTCAGTAATTCTCCTTAGCAGAGTCTAGGATCCATATTTGTTTATCTTCAGTCAGTGTCAGCCTTAATCTTGGGCTTTAAACAAGAAGTCTCACATAGTTAATCTTTCTGCCATCATTCAAAAACCCTTGGAAAGGGTTAGCCTCCAAAAACACTCCTTTAAATCCAAAACCCCTAGAAAGGGTTAGCCTCCAAAAACGCTCCTTTAAATCCAAAACCCCCGGAAAGGGTTAGCCTCCAAAATCAGTCCTTCAAAGTCATAATTCCCTGGAAAGGGTTAGCTTCCAAAAATTCAACTTTTAAAAGATAAATCTCACCAGTTGAGTTCCACCTAGGTCAGTCTTAGTCAATAAAAAAAAAACAATTTCCCCGGTAGAGTCTACCTTAGGTCAATTACTCAAACAAATTCTCCAATAGAGTCCATCTTCAAACCTGGGTCTTTCATTCATCAATTCCTGTGTAACAAAAACACAATCCTCAACAAGAGTCAAAAATCCCCTCAGAGACAAAAGATCCTGCACTGGTAGATCTTTCACCATTTTAAAAGTCAGCCTCAACATTGGGCTTTGTACAAGGCACATACTCCCTTTAGAGTTAAAACCCTGTTCATAGGTATTCCCCTATTTAGAGTCAGCCACAACCTTGGGCTTTGTACAAGACAGATAATAGAGTCTCCCCAGTAAGTCCTTGACCATCAAGTAGCCACAACCTTGGGCTTTGAACAAGGCAGATAAAACCACATTTCCTGTGTCAAAAGATTTCTAACCTTTAGGATCTTTTCCCCATAGAGTCATCCATACTCAGTTTATTTAAGAGTCCGCCAACACCTTGGGCTTTGAACAAGACAGAAAACAATGTTTTCCCTAGCCAGAGTCAGCCACAACCTTGGGCTTCATACAAGTCCGCATATATATATATATATATATATATATATATATATATATATATATATATATATATATATATATATATATATATTCCTCAATTAAGAGTCAGCCACAATTTAGGGCTTTGTACAGAACACCAAATAAAATCCATCAAAATAAACACCCTCCAACTAGAGTCAGCCTCAATTCTGGGCTTTGTACAGAACACAACACATTTTAGTTTAAGTTAATCCCCAGTGGAGTCATCTCCCAGAGTCAATAAAATCAATCAATCAAAAAGCCTCAAGCTTGGGCCTCATACAAGCCAGCTAAAGTCAAATCTTTTATAAAGTAGATAGATATAGCTTATCTTTATAGAGAGATCTTTCTCCTATCTCACCACATTCAAACAAACAAACATTACATTACATTTTAATTTTAATTAGTCTCCCACTTAGGATTTTGAAAGACATGCTCTGGCAGTAAAAACCAGGCATGTGTAACTTTCCCTAATTTGGTTGAGCATCTTTCTTTCATTCAAGACGCAGTTGACTGGTATACTTGCACATAAACAAGTAAGGTCCCCCTCTTGAATGAAATGAATTCAGTTATTCTGTCACTCTTTTAATGTTTGTGGTGGAATAGTAGAAATACCTCTCTGTAAAGATAATTTCATGTCTCTTTACTGTAAACAGAGATTTAATTCAAGCTTCAACCTTGAGCTTTAAGCAAGGCATCAAAAAATAATTAATTTCCCTAATTAGTTCTCCGAACTACAAAAAGCTCTGACTTCCATTAGGGATATGTAGGCATGAGGTTCACAAGGAATCTCAGCGAGCTAATAAAAAACCAAAAATAGTCAGTCTGTCTTTCTTTTAAATCAATTCAATTCCTTCTCCTAACACAAAGGAGAAACTTTCCCAATAATAAGCAACAAACACAAACACATAGACACAAAGAAGGTTCCCGTAGAGTACTACGGATATGTAGGGTGCTTAAACTCTTCCCTATGTATAACCGACCCCCCGGACTCCAGAATTTCTAGTCTAGGTGAATTCCCACACTTAGCAAACTCCTAGGGTTTATTTGAGATCTTTTTCCCCTTTCCTACTCGTAGGATAATTAAAAAGTTCGTGTGACATCGTAGGAAGAACTGAAACAAAATTCACCCCGCCACGGGCGCATTCTCCTTCCAAATTTCGCGTGAAGGGTCTAGCGTGCCGTCCTCCCAAGTGAAACGGGGAGGTAAAAAAAACGACACCACAGTAATCAATCTCCAAATACTATAAACACAAAGTGACTATTTATCCTGATATACACAAAAAAATTTATAAAAAAACATTAGCTACCAAATGTACCTTGGATCTACCACTCCCAAGCAATCTTTAGAGTTGAGCACTACAACAATAGTTTCTTAGTTCAAGGTTGAAGATGATGATGATTATCTAAAGAATCTCACACTACATAATCTAGATCTCACAAGAACAACATTCCACGAAGTTTTTCACAATGTTGAAACATTGAGATGAAGTGTTTGTGAAAGGAAGAACACTCTTGGGTTTTTCCCAAGATTTGTGAAAAATATAGATTTTTGATCTGACTTGACCATAAAAGAAATTACTCAAAAAGCTTTTTTATGAACGTGTAAGAATTGAATCTTCTAAAAAAGAAGATTAGGCACAAAAGGGTTTATATAGTGCTAGAGGTTAGGCACAAAAGTGAGTGAAAAATGAACACTAAGGTTAATCAAATAACAATCATGATTTGAATCAAAGAAAAAAAAGATTTGAATCAAGGTGATAAAATATGAAAAATGGAAGGCTTTTGATTTAAATCATGATGTAATACGTGTGATTCGAGTCAAGCAATTACTTTACTCGAATCATGGTTAATTTTTGAACGTTTGTTTTCTCATGATTCGAGTCAAAGAGAATCATGATTGGAGTCATAGTATCTTGTGATGCGAGCCAAGGAATTCCCTTATTCGAATCAGAAATATAGATCCAAAATCCTGATATCCAAATTAACTTTTTATTCGAAACAACTTTATGCTTGATTTGGATAATGCATAAAAAACATTTTGATTTATGTATTCTAACTTGTGGTTCAATGCACACATATGTTAAACTTTGACCAACTTGTTCATGATAAAAAAATATTGAAATGGATCAAACCTAGTTTATTGAATGTAAGTGGAAACACAAGGTATAATTTATACAAATGATTAAATTGCAAGCAAATTAATCAAAGCAATAAATCAAATTAAAATAAATAGAAAAATGTTATAAAAACATCAAAACACATATGAGAAGTGCAAGGATATCACTGTTACCGGCATCACAATTTCACTTTGCTTTATTTAATGAACATAGACCCCACATCATTTGATTCTTCAATCTAACCCACAACATAATCAAACCTAGAAGTCGTGGACCTAAGATTCTTTTCAGCAACCAAGATTTAATCCATATTTTTTTCCAAGCTTTCATATATTTATGATATATAAGGTTCGAGAAAGATACACATCAAGCGATTCAACCCCTTCATTTCAAGAAACTCAAATCCACGTGTTAACGATTGCGAATGAGCATGTTTCACCTTCCTTGAGTCATGATATTTCTTGTTCACGAAATCCCTATAAACTTTCGTTGTTTTATAAACAAGAATCATCTCTATTATTTAGAGATTGGTTGCTTGAAACACCAAGTTCTTGGCTTTGAAAGATTTTAGCTTGCTCTCAACACCAATATTCAATTGTTTGATTATTGCACCAACTCCAGCCACAACAACATCCTTTTCTATAATGCTCCAATATTTCTTTGATCTGGGAAAGTTCTTTATCAAATTTTCCCATGGATCTTAGAATCCCTTGAATTTGGGAAGAGAATGTTGCATGAAATTGATGTCAGCCATAATTAAAAAAAGAAGAAGATGAGTTCTTGAAAAGTCCATTGAACCTAACCTTTTAAAAAACTACATTTTTTGTGTTAACACAATAGAACCTAAGTTAAACCTAATATCATTTATTTGATTAAACTCCCAAACATACTTTATTCTGGTTCATTTAGCAGTTCCTTATATAACAATGAATGTGCACGCCTAACAAGATATTCGTATACCACTTTCTAACTATTTTGGCTCCCCTTTTCCATTTCTTACAAAAAAATCTCATATTAATAAGAAAGAATTTATAAAGTAAGTCATAATTTGAAGCCCAATAAACTATATCTTGTGATATAAAAAATAACACAAGCACTGGTCCTACCACAATAATGACATATAACGCGTGATGGATCACGTGGTGTTTGTCAATGGTTGTCAAATTCAAGAGATTAGCATTCAAAGGGGGCTGAAGCAACCCCTTCCTTTTTCTTTCAGTGGCGAATGGCTTAAGTGGATTAATTAGGAAGGTTGTGGAGCTGAGTTTGTTTTCCGATTTTAGCATAAGAGCTTCATATTTGGTAGTCTCCCATCTTCAGTATGCACCTGATACTATTATCCTAGTGGACCCTTCAGTTGATAATCTTTGGACTATAAAGGATATTCTTAGGGGTTTTGAGCATATTTCTGGCCTTTCGATTAATTTTTCTAAGAATAACCTGATAGGTCTTAATATGGATAGCCTCTTTTTGGACATTGTTGGCGACTTTCTTCACTATAGAATTGAGACACTTACTTTTAAGTATTTAGGCTTCCTGTTGGAGCTGTCCTTAGTAGAGAAGTCACTTGGGACCCCCTTGTTAACCTTCTTGCTAAGAGGCTAAATTCCAAGAAGCACATGTTTGTTTGTTTTGGTGGTTTGGTGGTTTTATTTAATTATATGCTTATTACCATCCATGTCTTCTACTTGTGTTATTTGAAAAGGTTTGTAAAGGTATGGAGGAAAATTGTTCAGATTCAAAGAAGGTTTATGTGGGGAGGTGTAAAGGGGGACTCTAAAATCTATTGGGTTAGTTGAGTTGGTGGGTGTATATCTAAAAGTAAAGGTGGTTTAGGGGTTAGAGATCTTTGTTGGGTAAACTTAGCTCTTTTGGCTAAGTGGAGGTGGCGTCTAATTTTGGGCGCCTATGGTCTTTAGAGGGACGCCCTTGTTGCTCGTTACAGTGACATTGTTGTCTCTTCTTTAAGAAAAGGTAGAGATTTTGGTTTTTGTATCACCTCTTTCTGGTGGAAAGGAGTTTCTTTTTTTGGCTCTAAACAGGAAGATCCTTCAGAATGAATCGTAGATAGTAGTACCATTAGGGAGGTTGGATCTGGGTTTCAAACTTCTTTTTAGACTCACCCTTGGACATGGAGAATACCTCTTAAAGACAGGTTCCCTAGATTTTTATGATCACAGACTATCCTTATGGAAGTGTTATTCAGGTTGGTAGTTGGGTTGGTCACACTTTAGTTTGTGACTTCAGTTGGAGGAGATCTTACTTTGTGCATGAGGAACTTGTGGTTGCTGATTTTCTCTTGGTCATTCAAGCGCACATTTTCTCCTTAGAGGGATATTAATGGGTTTGAAATCTTTCGAAGGATGGTGTTTCCTCACTTTCCTTTGCTTATCACTTTCTTTTGACTTTTTCTAGCCATCCGTCCTTTGATTGCATTCAAGTTAATCCCCACATTTGGGTAGTTCGGTACCATCTAAGGCCATTGTGTTCTCCGAGCAGCTTCTCCTTTATAGGTTCTCTCCAAAGTGAACTTATTCAAGAGAAAGGTGATTATCGACCATAGTCTTACTTTGTGTCGCCTTTTATGGTAATTTTTTCGAGACGACATCTCACTTGTTGTCACTTGTGTCTTGATTAGTACAGTCTGGTAGGAGTGTTCAAAACCAAACCAACCCAATAGAAAACCGTAAAATTTAACCAAACCAAACCGAAATCGCAAAAAATCTAATTTGGTTCTGATGTGTTTAAGCTATTTTTCAACAGAACCGCGCGGTTCGGTTCGGTTTGCGGTTCGTATTTTGCAAACCGAACCAAACCAAATTGCATTATGTTACAAAATCTTACTAACTAATATATTTTTTTAAAAAATTTATATATCATCAAAAACAAAATATTTTTCATTTATAAATACTATTTTGACAAAATATATTTTATCATATTTTTTGTATAATATTTATTTACGAATGCAATTTCATGTATATAATTCTTTAGACCTGAAATAAAATTGTAAGACGCATTTTTATGTATCAAATCATAAATTTATTTTGACAATTATAAACTTTGTTATGGTAATGTATGAACGATTAAACGCAAAATTATATTTTCCTCTATATGCGTATGTATGGCTCAATAAATTTTTTGTAAAAAATCGAACCAATCCAAACCGCATTAGTTTGGTTTGTTGTGGTTTTATTTTTGAAAACCAACCGAACCAAATCGAACCGCACGTTGTTTTCTCTTGCGGTTCAGGTGATTTTTAACGTCAAAACCGTCCAAACTCACACCGTGAACATCCCTACAGTCTAATATATGATTTTCAATTGGTTGGGTTATAGATAATTCTTCCTAGGGACCATAGTAGTCTTTAGGGGTCTTCCTACGATATGGCATATAGTAATTTGGCCTATTCGGACTTTGGAGGGTTAAGAATGAGGTTGTGTTTTCTGGGTCTTCAACAAACGTGAAAGATGTGTTAATTTTTTTTCTTGAATTTTCTGGTGTAGTTTTTGTTTTTCTGATTTCATTTTTGCGTATTTGTAGTTTGTAGAATCATTTTGTTTCTTTTTATTTTTAAATTATTATTTGCCTTTAAATAAAAACTCGTGGTTAATCGTTAAAGAAAGAAAAACCCTCATAAGATTTTATAGGCATTTTCTTTATAGACTTCCATGGGGTTAAAATCCTGTTAGAAACTCCAAAGTGTCATTCAGAGATGCATCTCCGAAAAAATTGGGATTTTTGTTAATTCGGAGATGAATCTTCGAAAAAACCCCAAAAAATGGTCAGAGGATTTTTCGGATATGCATATCCGAAAAAATCCAAAAAAAATTAAAAAAATTTGGGATATTGATTAATTCAGATATCATAAAATTGATATAATTTATAAGTTATGAATAATCATAATGATAATTATACGGTTGATATTTCTATTCTAATTTCAATTATAAATTTAAAAAAAAAAACACTCATAAAAAAACTTAATGATTTTTTGATAAATTTCATATCAATAATAACTAAAATTATAACTAATACACAACAATTATGATTATATAAAAAATAAATACATTATTAATTATTCAACAAAAATTTAAAATAAAAGAGATCGAGAACGAATAAAATTATTTACTACATTATTCATATTTTAATATAAATTTAGAATTACATATTTTTCAAAATAATAAATAAAAATCACAAATATAAAAATTATTTTATTAATTAATTATGATAAAAAATTCATTTTTCATTTAGTTTAAAAAATTACAAGAAGATTTTGTCTTAATTTTATTTAGTGAATAAATAATATATTTAAGTTTATATAATTCAGAATTTACTTATGAAATATAATAAAAATATTCTTCATTTATATAAGTTAGTAAAATAATTTGTAACTCTAAAATTGTTTTAAAAATTTTGTTTATCAAATGAATTTTTGAAAATTAGTTTATAAAATAATTTTTTATGTATCATAAAAAAATAGTAAATAAATATCTTTATTGTTATTATTAATTTTATATATAAAAATAAGGTGTTGATTTTAATATTTATTAGGCTAATATTATTATTATATCTTGATTATATATATATATATATATATATATATATATATATATATATATATATATATATATATATATATATATATATATATATATATAGGCATATCATATGAGAATGACATATTTATATGAGAATGTGAGAATAATCTGAACCATTGAATTTTAAAATAAATGGTGGAGATTATGAGTGAATCTTTTTTTTCTCTTTCATACATTTTGAAATAATAGATGTAGGAGAGAGAAAAAAAAGATTCACCCATAATCTCCACCATTTATTTTAAAATCCAATGGTTCATATTCATTCTCACATTCTCATATAAATATGTCATTCTCATATAATATATATATATATATATATATTTTAATTAATACTATTAATTGTACTGATTCATCTTGATTTTAATTTTTTAATAATTATTAATTTTTTTCGGATACGCATATCCGAAAAATTCCAATATCAAAAATTAGAATATTTCGGATATGCATCTCCGAAGACACCCCTTTTCCAAAAAAAAAGTGTTTCCAAAAGTGCATTTCCGAAATGACTTTTTTTTCAAAAAAAATAAGTTGTTTTCGGAAGTGCATCTCCGAAACTAACTTTTTTTTCATAAAAAAATGACTTCGAAGATGCATTTCCAAAATATAAAAACATTTTTGAAATTTTACCGTTGATTTTTAAGAAGGTTGGAGGGTCCATAAAGAAACTGTCATTTTATATTTTGCTAGTTTTGAAACTTTGTCTTGCATATAAAACACTTAAATTGGACCACTATTAAGATTTGAAACTTTGTCTTGCATATAAAACACTTAAATTGGACCACTCTTAAATTTAGAGAAACTCTAACTCCATCCATTGGGTCTTTTATGTGCCCCACGCGTTGCCAAAAATATCTCTCTGCTTTCGTAGATATACATTCAAAAATACTATTTTTTTAAAAAAATTAGTTTTTTCTGTAGGTACTTCTACGGAAGCGTCAAAAACATAGTGAACGTTGGAAAAATTCAAATTATTTTAGTTTAGTAGATTTTCCAGAGATGTATCTACGGAACGTGTTAAAAACAGAGTGTTCCGCAGATGTACCTACGGAACATTCTGTTATATTTTGTTGTTCCATTTTTTTAAACAATAAACTCAAAATCTTATGGCAATGAAAAATAATACACCAAAAGAATACATCGTATACATCACATAAATTGCACTATAATTTGATGTTCTATTTTTTAACCCTAAATCCTAAGACAATGGAAAATAGTACACCAAAAGAATACATCGTATAAATTGCAGTATAATTTGATGTTTCATTTTTGTTAAAAAAATTGAAATTTAGAATTTTATGTAGGTACATCTACGGAACACTCTGTTTTTAACACGTTCCGTAGATGCATCTCCGGAAGATTTACTAAACTAAAATGCGTTACTTTTTCCTAACGTTCACTATGTTTTTAACATTTTTCATAGATGTATTTACAGAATAAATCAAATATTTTTAAAATATATACATTTTTTAATATACATTTACAAAAACAGAGAAGGTATAAATGAAATTTTGTCAAGCGGCTGAGAGAATAATCTAAATTTGAAAAATTGACACAACAATTATATTAAATTATATTAGTTAATCAGTTCACAACCTACCATATTACTTTTAAATCGTCATCTAATGTTAGTGGGGTACAAAATCAAAAAGGTATCCACTTACTGCTTAACCAATACGAAAAAAATACTGTTCTAAGGATACTCTTATTTTAGTACAATCAACTTTCTTTATGAAAGTTCCAAACGATGACGTGTTTTAAATATCGCACAATTTATCATTTTGGAATATATACTCCACTTAAACATTAATGTAAAAAGCAACTAATCATAACATCTCGGTTAAATTAAACGAATAAATCATGACACTTTAATTTAGCATAATCATATTTAGCAAAATTTTTGTTTGACAATAGTAATCATGTCATTATATAGCTATAAAAGCACATTTCATAATTATAAAAAAAATTGTGTTCATACCTACATGTAGATCAAATCTTCATATATTAAAATATTAGAGTAACTTAACTTAACCACTTAAAAAATTGTATTTAGATAGGGGTATTCTATTGAAATAATATAAATGTTTCTAAATCGTAAAGGAAATTGAAATATTTTTTCATTGTGGGGGAGAGGAAGAAAGACGGAAGATGGGAAAGGTTGGAAGTGTTCATTTCGTCACTAGTTCTCAATATTAAAGGAAAAGGATTGCAAGATACTCTTTTCAAAACAAAGAAGTTAAAGTGGTGTAGGAAGTTTTTTTTTTTTTTTTACCTATTGAAGTTTGTTTCAGTTTTAAAATCAATAATTTATTATCTTTTACAATTTTTTTATTTTTATTTCAGTTTTGAATTAAAAATCTATTAAGTTTTATTTTTTTATTTTTGTTTTGTAATTAAATTTCATTAAGTTTTTTTCTTATATATTTAAATATTGTTGGCATGAGTCAAAGATCATCTTTTTCAGTTAATAAAGTTTAGTATTTTCTTTAACCGGTGGATTTCAGAGCTTATGTGACAGTTTTTGCGCTTGCAATCCTGTGTTTTTATTCTAGATTTAATGATTGTTAATCCCTACTATTCCTGACTGCGTCATGTGGCATCAAAGCAAGTTTTTTCCTATTTCTTTCTGTAGCTTGATCAAATATGAAAGATCAACCATTGCCTAAAGCAGACGTTGATGATATTATTGTGGCTTTTACCACGACACGACCCTAACTGATTTGACCGAACAGATGACGAACTTAGCAAATCAAGTGAACAACAAAGGGAATCAGTGAAGAGACAGGGGAGGATAACATGTTAGGGTTCTGCGGGGTGTCAGCAATCATCCTGTTGTTATTATTGAAAATGCGAGTTCTGAAAAAGAAGAACCCTACGAGTAAGAGGTAGTTGATAATGGGAATCGACATAACCATGATTATCAAGTGAAGACTGATATTTCATTATTTTACGAAATGATGGGGGTGGTGGAGTTTTTGGATTGGCAAATCGACATTGATAGGTTCTTCGATGTTATGGGTGTTATGGAGAACAAGCAAGATAAAATGGCGGCGATAAGGATGAAGAGTACTACTGCTGTGTGATGTGATAAATTTATTGTTAAGAGGCAAAGGCAAAGGAAATGACCAATCAAATCTTGGAAAAAAATGAAATAATTGATGTTGGAGCGATTTTTACCGGAGGATTATGAACAAACTCTTAATAATATGTATATTGAGTGTGTTCGGGGCAACATAATTGTGACTGAATACACAGCTGAGTTCATGTGTTTCTCTGAGCATAGTGAATTAGGATAATCAAAGAGCTAGAAGGTAGCTCAATACATCAGTGGCTTAAAGGGATCTTTGCGGGAGAAAATGAGTTTCAAACTGTATGGACCGCGACTGAGGCATCCAATCTAGCTTTGAAGGCATAATTCATGGAGAAACCCCCTCGAAATTTCTCACTTTTTAGGTATTCGCCTCAGAATAATTTTGAATTAGTAGGGGACATGCAAAAGAGTGCAGCAGCTAGGAATTCCAACTTTAAGAATAAGGGGACTAGAAACCCTAGGGGATAGTGACAACATAGAGAATCTGGTATCACAAAAATTGATAGATTATTTGAAGTTGTCCATAGAAACCCATGATAAGCCATATACCCTTGGTTGGGTAAGCAAGGGCTCTCAAGTTTGAGTAACACTAGCCTGTAGAGTTCCTATATCCGTCGGGAAATATTATAAAGAATAGGTACTTTGTGATTTTCTTGATATGGATGTTTGTCATATTTTACTTGGTAGACCTTGGTTGTTTGATAATGATATCACTTATCGGGGACTGGATAACATGGTGATGTTTACATGGGGCACACATAAAATTGATATGACTCTTATTTTTCTCTTTGATAATAATCCATGGTGAAAGAAGTTTGGTTTCTCGATGATGACACAGGGTAAAAAAGCTTGATGAGGCTGTTAAAGAAATTCAATTTTTCTGTCCAGTGGTGAGTAAAAGGCTGATGATTATTGCAAAGGAGAAAACAACAATTCTAAAAGAAGTGCTAGGGATCATAGAGAATTTCAAGGAATTGAGCACAAATGAGCTACCAAATGATTTACCTCATATGCGAGATAAATGTCGGAAAGTTAAATTTTTAATATGAGAGACAATGTGGTGGTGTTTCTGTGTAAGAAGAGGTTTCCAGTTGATACTTACTGTAGCAACCTGCCCTAAAAATTAAAGTTTAGAGTCGCCACCTATTCTTCCAAGGCGAATAGGAAACCTCGCGCAGTTAAGAGATCAGGGTAAGATACTACATTCAGGTCGAGGGAAGGTGTTAGGCACCCTCAACCCTTTCCTATGGTTTGCATTGTAAAGTTAAGGTTTGTGGCAAAAAGATAAAGAAAGGTAACAGAGAGCTTAATAGGGTTAAAAAGCTAATTATATTGACATGATTAGAGTTTGGAGGAGGGGGACTCGCCTTGTTGCCAAGTTCCTACGTACCTCCTTAGGGAGGATCAGAGTCTACGTAGTTCGGGGAAGGGTTGTACGCCTTAGGATTGGAACTTGATCTGATATGGTTTGAAGGCTTTTGAGTTGCCTTATCGTAGTTTTGAAAAGAAAGTTTGGGAAGTGTTTTAAGGTTGTGGGCGTACAACCCTGATTTAATATGTTTTCGCTAGGTCCGATGATCAATAGGTTTGATCATAATAATTAACGAATAAAATTACGCATCACTGGTTACTCTGATCAATAGATTTGATCGTCGCGGGCAGCGAATGAAATATGTTTTAAAAAGTTATCTTTACCATCAACTCTCATAACCGATAGATTCAGTTATTACACGATGACAGATTAATTTATGAATTAATTATTATCTCTTATCTAAGACGACCAATAGATTCAGTCGGATCAATAAGAGAATTTCAAACAAGATAAATATTAATGTTAAATTAAATTAATAAAATTAAATCAATTAATTTTCATCTCTCGTCAATGCGACTAATAATAATAATCGGATCGAGGAGAAAATAATTATGTATAAACAATTAAAAAATTATTGTTAATTCTTATTATTTATTTTTTTATATGACAAGGGGGTGTATTTTAATTTTAATAGCCAAATTAGGGGGTGTTAATATCAAACAAAACCTGGCCCATTAGGTGAGGCTGAGTGATCCAGTGTGGCAGACTTGAGGTTCATAGTATAGGGACTAGGTCTGGGGCGTTAGATCTAAAGGGTTTGAAGATCCAGTGGCTAGATCTGAAGGTATATGGTACATGTTCTGGATGGGAACACACAGGATTGCACATGAAATTTCAGAAAAAATATATGCCTTAAGGGAGGCTCGAACCCATGGCCTCCCCCTCGCAACTATCTCCACTAACCAAACCAACCACGCATGCAAGTCGTTAGTCCAACGCACACTAAACAATAAAATAGGAAGACAATTGGAGCACATGAAAACCCGCGCGCGAAATTCAAACAGGCCAACCAGACGAAGACAGCTCATCGTCTTCCTCAACTATACCTGTATTTTCTGGATATTTAGCTACCATTTTACTACGAACTCGTTCGTAGCAGATGCACCTGAAAAAATAACGAATCGCACACAATGCATATATAAATTTTTCGCGACCCCTCTATCCTCTTCGTCTTGCTCTTGCAAACCTAATTATGCCCTTACTTTCTCCTAATTTTACCTCTAACGAAAAAACCCTAAATTTAACTCAAGAACCCTAATCCTATCAACAATGGCAATCGGTATCAAATGTGCCCAGAAATCCAATTAAACACACAGGAATGTTCACAACAATCATACAAACCATAATATGCAATCATAATTACATGAGAATGCGTGAAGTACTCTAATCGAGCCAAATTTCTGAGCTACCTACCTCGGTCAATTGGAGATTGTTCTGGGGTTGTTGCAGCGCAATGATTCACACAGCTTCAGAATGATCCCACGAACCTTTTGCAATCCTTAGATCCTCTTGAAAGTCACGAATTCTACCAAACCGAATTCCAATTTCTTGGTGAAATTTTCAGTTCGTGAACGTGTGCCTCTTGCAGAATTCTCAACCCCTATTCATGTGGCCTCTCTTCTCTACTAATAGGGAATGTATTAGGTTAATAAAATTGTCCAAAACCTCACTTGAATCCAATCTTGCAACTTTGAGAAATTTGATTTAAAATTTGATTGGAAACTTTCTAATTTTGTCAAATTTTGTATCAATATCTTCTCAATCAATGTACCACGAAATTATATTGCTAATATGTCATAAATGTGATTGGAATTGGCTCATGTGAATATTTTAACACGATATTTGATTTTTCCTTCAATTATATTATTTTAAATCATTTTTAAATGAAATAAAAATCATATAAAATCAAATAAAGAGATAAAATTCGTGGCACTTGGTTTGGGTAACATAAGTGACTTGTGGACCAAGGTTGGATCATAAAAATATAGGCCCATTTGCAAAAAATTCCAATTTGAACCTCTTTTATTTCACTTTTTGCCTCCAAAATCACCCAACTTTAACAAGACATATCTCACTCAATTTTTTAGCTACGAATGAGTTCTAGGACTTTTTGAAAACCTCAAGATGTCCTCTATAAGCCACTTTGGAGCATATTTTTCATTTGGAGATTTTATCTTAATCATATGCCCTTTGAGAAAAAACTGCTTTTGATTGATGTTTGAAAAGGACTTGTAATGTTTTGTACCATATCTCTCAAATGAAGCATTTATGGCCTTGGCATGTGAGAGACAAAGTTGTAGGGAATCCAATTTCCTTCCAAATAGGCTTTGAGTGAGAAATTTCTGATGTTCCATGTGAAAGTTATGGCCAGTCAAAGTTGAGTTGACTTTTTTCCTAAGGAAACCCTAATTTGAACCTTTTTGCATTTGTTCATTTCTGAGTTCCTATTGATGAATTATGATCAACCTTTGATCAAATGATGGATATATACCCCTATACTTGATGTTTGACCAAAGATCAGAGGTTTGGACCATGCTTTGATTATGGTTGACTTTTAGGTTTAATTAGTTTACTGTGAATCTTGGAGTTGTTTGAGCAGGTAACTTTTGGAGTTGGGTCTTGACTTTTGCCATAGGATTATCTTAGGTCATTATGAACCATGGAGACTTGATTGAGAACCTTGCCTTATTGATTTCCTCAAGAGAACCTCAAACCCTAGCTTTAGGAGGCTCTTGATTAAGGGAATGTTGTTTGGATAGAACCCTAATCTTTGAGTCATTTATAGATGAAATGAAGGAGGTAAATTTTGGGGTATGACACTTACAACAAGCTGCAGCCACACAAGTATGGCATGTTCATAGTGACCTAAAAGATCTAAGATCAATTTTGTTTGTTATGAAAATAATTTATTTAATATACCTACGAATAACTAGTGGGTAGATTATTGTGTTACTACTATTAGTGTACAAACGTTGTAGCAATATTTACATGAACTAAAACCTCAATGTGGCATAGTGTATCCAGAAAGATTGTGTTAACTTAGTACAAGAACAAGGTCATCGTACTTGTGAATACAGAGCAGTGAGTTCGTAATTGTAACAAGGGGTTTATGTGCAATTCGTAAAAACTAGAAAACTAACTAGAAGTTACCAAATATAACTATAAAAAATATTAAGTTACCCTTTCAAATCATCTAATCCTATATGTGAGAAATCTCATGATTGGACTTATACTGACTTTATTTAAATTTTAACCAGTTACAAAACACAGTTTTCCAACCTCAATCTCTCATATACTAAGAGTCTCAATTGGAAGACAACTCACTCTGCCTGAATCAACCTCCTAAATATTAAAAGTCTCCATTCACAAGTGATAGAAGTTTCATGGAAATAAGATGATTTTATAAAACATGAGTTTACAACCTCACAACCCCTAGATACTTAGAGTTTCAAAACGCAAAGATACCTACTTTGTTGGAAGAAACCCTCAAGATATTGGAAGTCTCCAATCAAAATTGTTGAAAATTTTATAGCGCATAAAACTAAACTAATGGTTGAGAGTATTCATATCACATCACATCGTTATAATCTCATAATTCTATTAAACAGGTATTCAAATCTCCATGTTAGATCTCAGTTGTCATCTTATTCTCATTCATAGAGTGCATTATATAAAATGAATATGCAAGCCTAACAAGATACTCATGCACATCTTTCTAACTATTTATGCTCTCCTATTCCAATTCTTACAATTTTCCCCCTCATATTAATAAGGATGGCTCTATAAAGTAAGTCATAATTTGAAAACCACTAAATTACTACTATATCTTATGCTATAAAAAAGAAATAGCACAAGCATTGGTCTTACCACAACTAGGGGTGGCAAAACGGGCCGCCCGCCCCGCCCGCCGCCCGCCCCGCCTTATGCCCGCCAAAAAACGAGCGGGGCGGACATGCCCGCCAAGTAAAATGGGCATAAAATTCATGCCCGCCCCGCCAAGATGGCGGGTAGGCGGGCGGCGGGCTTACCCGCCTATTTTTATTTATATTTTTTTTAAAAGATTAATAGACTCTTTTAACCTTTTAATTAAACTTTTCACTTATTTTTTAAAACAATTTTTTATAAAAGTAATTTTTTAACAAATTTACTTAAAAAATATTACATATATTTATAAATAAATGTATAAAATAAACCATCAAGAATTGCAATTACTAGAATTAACTAAAAAAAGAGTGAGTTTTGGAGGAGGAGCGGGCTTTGGCGAGCGGCGAGCCTAAAATCCCAACCCAACCCGCCATTTTTTGGCGGGTGCGCGAGCGGCCCGGCGGGCCCCGACCCGTTTTGCCACCCCTAACCACAACGCCGACATATAACCCGTGTTGGATCACTGAAGAAACTCAAGAAAGATAAATCCTCACAAAATTTTATACTATACTAATTTTGAAATTTTGTCTTTCATATAACACTCAAATTGGACCACTCTTAAATTTAAAAGGTTGACACAATAATTACTATTTTAGTCAAGCACTTGACAAACTACTCAATCACTTTTAAATCATCATCTAATGTTAGTGGGATACAAAATCAAAAGCTATCCACTTACTGCTTAATAAATACAAAAAAGAAAAAGTATTAAAGATTGTTCTAAAACATAATATATTTAGTACTATAACACAACCTACTTTCTTGCGAAAGTTCCAAGCGATACCGTGTCATGTTTTAATTTAAATATCGCACAATTTATCCTTTTCAAATACAGTTAAACATTAGTGAAAAAAAGCAACTAATCATAAGCATTACCGTTAAATTAAACGCATGAATCATGACACATTAATTTAGCATAATCACATTTAGGGCTTTAATGACAAAAACGTTGTTTGACAATAATAATCATGTCATTATATAGCTTATAAAAGCACATTTCATAATCACTTTAAAAAAAATTGTGTTCATACCTACATGCAGATCAAATCTTCATATATAATAGTGACTTAACTTAACCACTAAAAAGTGGTATTTGATTAAGAGTAGAAATAAGTTCAACTTTATATATAATGTGTATTTTAATGAAATAATATATAAAATTTTCTAGATCACATAGGAAATTGAAGTATCTTTTCTTTCTAGGCATGATCCGTAAAAGAAGGGGCACTTCAAAGATTAGTGTAGTAAACTAAACAAAGTGTATATATAATAAAAAACAAAATGTCTGCAAAAACGTATAGAAAGTGTTCGTAATATAAACTTTTTTTAATAACTTAATTTTTCTATAAGATGAATTCTACGTGGATTATAACAGTTTGAAAATGTCCCTACACAAATTTTTTAATGATATAGTTTCACCAAATAAAATGATGAAGGTTTGAAAAAAGAGTATTAAAAAGTAAATGATGATATTATATCCTCTTATTTATGTACCTACCATGACCTCAGTTGCTATACTTACATCGACAAACAATATAGATATTTTTCATTTCAAATTGATTCCTATTTAGTGCATCGATTGTTAAGGAAAAAATAATAATTTAGAGGAAAAAAAGGAACATAATAATCAGACAAAAAATTAAATTGGAAATTTAAAATTGAAGAAAAAATCATGATCGATATTAAATGATAATTCATGAAAAATATTGCAACATTCCTTCTATTTGTTTAACGACAATGGGTCAAAAGCAACACACAAGTGAGAGAAACACCACATATTCATTCAAAACCTGAAAGTAATAGGTGTATGAGTTCTTCCACTTATAAATGATCAAGTCTCTATACTTATAAATGCTCAACACTCCTCTTCAAATGTGAGTCCACAACCTCTTCTTGAGAATTTCGATACACTTCTTCCTAGATTTTCGCCCTTTCTTGAACATTTTGATACACCTCTTTTCGGGCATATAAGTAAGTCAGTCAATTTCTCGAACCAAAAACTTATTATACCATTTATTAGTTCATGAGGAAGAGCATCGACAATAGGCCAAGATCAACTCACAAGTGAGAAAGACACCACATATTCACCCAAAATCTTGAGGTGATAGGTGTATGGATTCCCCACTTATAATGCTCTCCACATTTATTTATTTTAATAGAGTGATATCCTTCCGTCCGTACCGCCTAATTCACCCGAGAGCATACCCTTGAGCATGTCCCACGTAGCCTCCGAAAATTGGTCCTAGGCTCCTTCGAACTCAGGACCTCAAGGGGAACATACCCTTAAGACCCAAGCACCCTCCAACTAGGGCAACCCTCTCGGGTTGCTCTCCACATTTATAACCAATATGGGACTCCAACTCACACTTGAATTATTATTCTCAACACCCTCAACCACTCAAGGCTCAAATACATATGCACTTTCAAAAATAATTAATTAGTTATCCCTCACAACACTCTAACCTGAAAAAGATCAGCCCAACACATCTTGAGGTCTGAGGCGAAATTTTAAATTATTTTTTTAATTAATAAAAATATTTTTATTTTAGATTAATATATTTTAATTTTAGATATTTTAAGATGTAAAATCATTAAATTATATAATTTATTTTCAATTGATAATACAATCAACACATCTAAGCACATTTCTTCTCATTTAAAAAAAAAATCATAATTGCAAAAATATTAGCAAAAGTTATATAAAAAACTTAAATTTCAAATATCCTTTTATGTTAGAGCATTTAAAAGTGCAAGACGAACTTGTTAGGATGCTAAACTAAGAACCCTAACAAGCTAATAAAAAGCTGTAAAATAAAAGGGATAATAAAAACTAGACTAAGAAAATAAACTTCATTTCTTTTCATTCATACCCTAATGTCTCAATGAGACTACAATATATAAGGTTACTATTGGGTAACAAACTAAAAGCCCAAATATTAATAAAGGCCCAAATAAATAACAATACAAATAAAACTAGAACTTATATAAACTACTAATAAACTTAACTACTAAATTATACTCTCTATCATTGCCGCCGGATTCACTTGAACCTTGTCCTCAAGGTTCGAATACGAGCATAGAGATTTACGGGTTCGAAGGATGTGAAGTGGCCCAATAAAAATGTTTTGAGAATAAATTTAGAAGGCCTAAAGTGCATAGAGAAAAAAAAAATTGTTCACTGGCCCTTTTTTTCTTTTAAGTCCATGCATTCATAAACTATTTAAAAGAAAGTTGTTTTTTTTTCCAGCCTGCTTGTTTTTTTTTTTTTTTCTAACCGAGCCCAAGATTAATATGCAAACCTTATTGTATTTGGTGACATCAGCATACAAGATTCCCGGCTGTGTGACGGCAACCACCATGGAAATGAAAACGTAGATGCATACGTTTCGTCGCCGCCAAAATGAAAACAAATTGAAGGTGCGGAGAAGACAACAAATTCATCGCCGCCGGGATCGAAAATGAAGATACAAAAATTTGGCGCAGAAGATCTTTGTTTCTCTACCAAGCCTTTGTTCACTTGTAAAGAGATGAAGAATGCTCTTCCCCTTCCCTTTGTCGTCTCAGATCTGTAGCTTTGTAATATCGATGTCAACAGTGGCTCCGGTAGTATCAACGGTGGTGGCTTCGGTAGTTTCAATAACGGTGGCTTCGAATGTGGCTCGAGTGGTTTCAGAAGTGAACATTGTTTTGAAGTATCAGAGATGAATCTAATCTCAGAAATGAATCCAACTCCCCCTCCAGGAAAAACAAGCATTCTTAATGGCCACCGGCGTTCCACTGGTCGCGACAATTTATTAGTCGTATCTTTGGAATCTGGCGGTCTTGGTGGAATCGCAAAGTCGACGTTATCGTGAAACACGATGTCATTGAAGGGAGCTTCGATGTTGAGCAGTAATGAAGAATCGAAATATGGTTGTTGGATTTTGTTAGTAGATCTTGGCGAAGAAAGGTATGGTGAATTTGTTGTTGTGCAGTGGTGTGAAGTTACGAAGAGATCGGTACCAGTAAAATTGAAGGTTGCAAGATGTTGTGTGGGTAGGAAATTATGAATCTGAGATGACAATTTCTCTTGAAGATGAATTAGCATTGTTGATTGCTGTGATTTTGACTCTTCTAATTTATCCCAAATTGTAAGCTTATTGTTCATACCAGAAGTATTTACCTCTTCTTGGTGTTCCGCCGGTAAGAGTTGAAGTTTCAGTTGGGGCTCTTCTTCTCCACCATGTTTCATCGTCAGATTTACTTGTTGCAACTGTGTTTGGTACATCTTTGGTGACTCTTCTAGGTCATCCTCTTTGAGGTTCAAAGATTCATCTTCGGCAACAAAATCTTGGAGAAATGAACTTTTTTTAATTGATTTCACTGATTTCAGATCTAGCTCCACATCTTCTTCCTCTTGGCCATCCTCTATGAAATGATTTTGTTTGTGGTTAACTTCAACAATAGAAGTTGGTTCGATAAACAGATCTGGCTCCTCCTCCTCTTCTATTTCCTCATCTAATTCCATGAAAAAATGTCTCCATTTGGGTTTAAAATGCCAAAAAAATATTTCTGTGAAAGCATTCCAAGACATCGAAGGATGAGGTCGAATCCTCCATAGCCACCATTTAAGAGCACAACCTCTCATTGCCATTGCAACTACCTTCATTTTCTCCTCATCCTCCACAATATTGTTGACTCTAAAATATTTTTCAATTGAAAAGATCCACCAAGATGATTCTTCTACTCCATAAAAATTACGCCAAAACCCCATTTAGCAGGAATGAGATCGAAATGAAAGCACCAATTGTTAGGATGCTAAACTAAGAACCCTAACAAGCTAATAAAAAGCTGTAAAATAAAAGGGATAATAAAAACTAGACTAAGAAAATAAACTTCATTTCTTTTCATTCATACCCTAATGTCTCAATGAGACTACAATATATAAGGTTACTATTGGGTAACAAACTAAAAGCCCAAATATTAATAAAGGCCCAAATAAATAACAATACAAATAAAACTAGAACTTATATAAACTACTAATAAACTTAACTACTAAATTATACTCTCTATCAGAACTACGACAAATGGACCAAAAGTTTTCACAGTTAAGTTATTGGTTAAAAATGACCTAAAAAATATTGATTAAAGTTAAATATTGGAATAACAAAATATGACCTATTAATTTTCTGCAGTTAAACCATCATAAACTTACTCAGTATCTCAACAAATTTAAAACAATTTTAGTTTTTAAATTAATCATTTATAAAATACAAATCCTAAATAATTATTATTATTATAAATTTTTCATAAATTTTATTATTTAATTGATTAAAAAATAATTTAAAAGTTTTGTTTTTTTAAAAAAATCAATTAACTAATACCATATAAGTATTAAAGAAATGAGACCCTAGCCGGTCACTACAAGAAAAAGTTGAATTTGTCAGGGATATTTGCCAGGGGCAAAACCCCTCACAAAAAAATAATGTTGCTTGGGGTAAAGCCCCTCGCAACGTTCAATTCAGGTTAACAGAAAGAAAATAAACATAGTTTGGGGAAACCCCTCGCAAAAAAAGAAAGAGGGAAAATTTAAATTTTGAAAAAACCATTTTCCGAGGGGCAACCCCTGACAAATGGGAATGATGCTAAAAAGTCAAATCAGGCATAGCATTTTGGCAGAGATTAGCGAGGGGACACCCCTCCCAATAAACCACTAGAATATTAGCGAGGGGCTACCCCACGCAAAATTAAGTATTCCTGCTCTTGCAGACTGCGCGTGCAGTTTGTGTTTCCAATGTTGCTTTTTAGCGAGGGGTTGCCCCACGCAGCTTTTTACCGTTTTATTAGCGAGGGGATGCCCCTCGGAAATAATGACACCATCATTAATTCACGCAACAACTCCACCGCTTATTATAACCTAATATTTATCTCTTCTTCTTCCCTTCCTCATTCACCAGAATCTTCACACTCTCTTCTTCTTCTTCCCTTCATCCTTCTCTTCTACAATTATTTTTCTTCTTCTCGGTGAGTAAATTTAATTATTCTGTTATTTGATAATTTTATTTTTAGAGTTAATTTATAATCTAAATTTTAATTTTATTTCTTGTTTTTCATGTATCAAATGATTTACTTAAAGGGAGCAAGATTTTGGAACTAAAAGCGTCAAGAAACACAACAATTTGTTCATCAATTCCAGGTACACATTACTAAACTTTTTATATATTTTGTGTATGTATTTAAAAGGTGCAGTAGACATATTAGATATATTTGGTGTTTATATATTTGATTTTGTGTGTTTTTTTATTTGTATAATAATAATATAAACTATTATTTTTTTTAAAAGTTAATTTCAAAATTATTATTAATTATTAGATATTTATATATTATTAACTGTATAACAATATTTGGTGTATATATTATATAAACTGTTAAATAAAAAATAGTATATAAATTTATTGTGTTTATGTTAGAGATTTATTGTGTTAATTTTAAAGAGTATATATTTATGTGTATTTATGTTAGAGATTAATTTTTTTTTTCATTTTTTTAAGTAACTATAAAGATTGTATATTTATTAATTTCAAACAATGATATTTTTTTATTTTAGAAGAAAAGTTGTATTTTTATATACTGTAAAAATATTTATTTATATAAAACAATTTTTTTATATTACTTAAATCAAAACAAAAAACAGTATATAATTTATAGTTTATATAAAACAGTTTATTTAATGCTTAAAACAAATAAAAAATAGTGTATAAAAATAATATGTTTTAAAAAAGAGTATATAAAAATATCTTATATATTTTGAATAGTTTAAAATAATATATAAAAAACAGTCTATAAAAACAAACTATGTGTTTTTAAAAATTAAAATAGAATATTTATTTTGTATAGTTTATAGTATATATAAAAAACATTATACAAAAATAAAATGTTTAAAAAAACAATATATAAAAAAGTAGTATAACATTTTGCATAGTTTATATAAAAAACAATATATATGTTTTAAATATATATATATATATATATATATATATATATATATATATATATATATATATATATATATATATATAAAATAGCATATTTTGTATATAATATAAAAAAAGTACTCCACAAAAACAATATGTTTAAAAAAACAGTATATAAAAAAAATATTATATAAAAAAAATAGTATATTAAAACTCCTCACAAATTTGTGTGCTTTTTTGCATAAATTTTTAAAAAAACCATTACAAATACATATTCATATAAAAATAGTTTATACTCTAAAAATTTATATAATAGTATATTTATTTTTAGGACTAAAGATGTTTTATATTTTTAAATTATAGGAAGATAGTTTATATTTTTAGAACTAAATAGTATATTTATATATTTAAGACTAAAAAAAAAAGTAAATATATTTTAATAACAAGTATGTAATTTTGTTTAGGACTAAAAAGCAATAAGTAATGATATATAATTTAATTATATATGTTTAGGAATAAGGAGGCATACACAAGAGTATCAAGAATCAATGCGAATTGTAAATGAGCGGTTACAAAGGTTTGATCAATTCTTTGCTTCACAAAATATTGGTGGTGGACTTGGAGGAACTAGTGGATATGGAGGAGTTGAGGAAGAAGAGGAGGAACAAGATGGGGGGAATAATTAAATTTACATATTTAAGTTTATTTTAATTTGTATGGAACAATTTGTGTTAACTATTTTGAACTTATTTTTAAATATTATCGTAATTTTGTATGGAGTTTCATTTTTATTATATTTGCTTAAATATTAATTATTATATGTATTATAATAATTTCGTTTTAATTTGAATTATTATATATATTTTTTAATTTAACTTATATTATAATTATATTTTATTTTTTAATTATTAGGTATGATTTTGTAAATTATATTTTTTTTCAAATGAAAAATAATTTGCGAGGGGCTAATCCCCAAGCAAAGAAAAAAAATATTCTGCATTTTGCAAGGGGCTTTTCCCCAAGCAAAATATCTGACGCAGTCTGCCCCCTTGCAGACTGCTAGCTGGTGCCTACGTCTGTAAGCTGCAGAGGAGAATATCTGACTTTACATTTAGCGAGGGGAACAGCCCCTGGAAATTTAGCGAAGTTGAAAGCCCCTCGGTAATGGATTTGCGACCCCCTGTTTTGCTAGGGGAGTTCTCCCCTCGCAAATTGTGCATTTGTGAGGGGTTTTTGCTTTTTGAGGGGTTTATCCCCTGGCAAATTGCAATTATTCTTAAGGTGGGTAGCCTTAGTGGCCTACCCTTAAGGATAAGAGTATAAGAGAAATTATATGAAAAGTCAAATACAAATTTATATATAGTCTTTAACTTTTTATTCCTTCATAAAACTAAACGATATAAAATTTTGATAAACTTGAATCTTATATATAGTCTAAGACTTCATCTTCCTTCACAAAACTAGGCAATGTATGACTTCTTCAACATATATATTTTTAAGCAACCCCAACAATCTCTACCTCAATTGAAAATAATATATTAATTTTCATTGTCTTCACCGAATATCATTTTCCACTTTAAAGAGTATATTCACTTGAAGTTTCACCACTCCAAAAAGTTTCACATTGTCTTCACTGACAATCATAGTTTAAATGCTATCATAATCCACCTTCACTTGAAGCTAAACTACTTTAAAATTTTCACATGTCAAAAATTAGGTTGAAAATTTATGGTGCAACTTCCATGTTGGTAAGAAGTTCTTCAACCATCGACATAATCACACAACACACTTTGCATCAATGTCCATGTGTTAATCCGCTATCAATAACTTGTCTTTTTATATGACAGTAGATATATCATGAAGACGCGCTTCTCAATTTTTAGAGAAGATCATCACCTACCACAACGAGGAAGACATTGCTAGCATTTGACTCAGTGTCTTTCTCTGACACTGTGTCATTAAAACACTTATATTTTATATATCCAATATTTCTACATTTTTAACATCTCATACTAGCTTTATTGTTTTTTCTTCACATATGATCCAGGATCGGTCCCGACTTTTTAGAGGCCCGGGACAAACAAACAAATAGACCCTTACCAAAAAAATGGATTTTTTACACACTTCCAAAATAAATGGATTTGTACTTTTAAATATTTATTCATAACATGTAAAATATGAGAAATGGTAAGAGCAGAGTTTCAAACTGAAAACATTTAATTTTCCATGCAGCAATTTAACCACTCGGCTGATATAACAACTTGCTCTTTATTTCGCTAATAATTATATATTTATTGTAGTATTATAATTTTTTAACTGTACATCCTAAAATTGAGACCCCCATTTTCTTGAAGTCCTAGACTATAGGCCTGTTTGTTTGGACTCAGGACTGGCCCTGATACAACCTTCCTCTAGCAACCGGTACTGAGTTTGATGAAATATTATTCCCATTATTCAATCTTCTTTCTTCAAAAATCATCTTACTAACAATTTCTTTAAAGCTCAAAATTTCCTTCCCATATATCAAAACAAATATAATATACTCATAAAAAAATAAAAGAGATATTCATTATCAATCTTAACTTTATTTTCATCATGAATCTTAACTCCAATAATTCTTAAATATATCTTATCTCCCTTTTTCGGTTCTTAAAAAAAAATCTCATGTTAAAAAATATGAATTTATAAAATAAATCATAATTTAAAGTCCTCTAAACTATATCTTATGCTATAAAAAATAGCACAAACACTAGCTTTACCACAGCACCGACATACAATCCTTGGTAGATCAATAAAGAGAGAAAAACCCTCATAAATTTTTATTGTATACTAGTTTTGAAACTTTGTCTTGCATATATAATAACCCTAAAATTGGACCACTCTTAAAATTTGAAACTTTGTCTTACATATAATACTCAAATTGGACCACAATAATTATATTAGTTAATCTATTGACGACCTACCATATTAACTTTAAATCATCATCCAATGTTAGTGGGGTACAAAATCAAAAGGTACCCACTTACTACTTAATCAATACCAAAAAAACAAAACATTGTTCTAAAGGATAAACTTTTTTTAGTACAACCTACTTTCTTTATGAAAGTTCCAAACAATAACGTGTCATGTTTTAAATATCGCACAATTTATCATTTTCCAATACACTCAACTTAAACATTAGTGTAACTAAAAGGCAACTAATCATAAAATTTCAGTTAAATCAAACGCGTGAATCATGACACTTTAATCATATTTAGGGTTTTAACCAAATCATAATCATATAGTAAAAATGTTGTTTGACAATAATAATCATGTCATTATATAGCTTATAAAAGCACATTTCATAATCACTTTAAAAAAAATTGTGTTCATACCTACATGCATATTAAATCTTCATATATATTAAAATATTAGAGTGACTCAAAAAGTGGTATTTTATTAAGAGTAGATGATAACTTCAACTTTAAATATGTATATTTTAATAAAATAATATATAAAATTTTCTAGATCACATAGGAAATTGAAATATCTTTTCTTTCAAGGCACAACCCTATAAGATTAGTTTCATAAATTAAACAAAGTTTATTTATTTATTTATTTATCTTCATAATCCTCTGTGGTAGGGTGCACCGTAGGCTCAGCTGTAGCATCATCTTCAATAGAATCATCACCACCAATTTGATCAAGAACAAGCACGAATCCCATAGCAAAAGCAGCGTCAAAGCCAGGCTTAACGGTTAGAGAGAACACTTCTTTCCCAATCAGAACACCTGTGGTGGGGTCCACTTTGCGATGAATCTCAGCCACTGATTCTTTTGTGGCGTTAAAAACGGTGCAACTGCGTTGCGAGAAACATCCTTCTATGTGGTACTCCTCACCGGAACTATCGTAGACCTCCACTGTAACGCCAGCGTAGGACCGTCCCATTATTGATGAACGCTTCACGCTGAAGGTGGGTTTATCACCGTTTATTCTTTCGCCTTTGAAGCCTTCCCACCGTTGATGAAGACTCGGTTTCTGCAATAACAAAATGTTAAGTCTATTCAAATCATTGAAATAAAACAAAGGCTAGTAACTAGTTTTTCTTTTGTTGGTACAAAAATAAAGGCTAGTTCTATGTATAGAAATGAAATAATTGTTGTACCATACAAAAATGTGAATATGTTTCTATAATTAGATGCTTGTGTCTAATAAAAAACAAGACCTATATACCTACAACAACTCTATTTTACTTGTAAACCATAAATTGTAGAATAACTTTTGCCTATAATTTAAATGAATTTTATTTTTTTTTCATTCTATAATGTTATATTTAGTTTAGCGGTGAATTTATATATTTATATAGAAGTTAGTTTTTGGAGCTTCTTTAAGATCACGACACACTTACATTTATATTTAGATGTTTGTTTGTTTGCTGAAATGTCGAATTTTAATTTTAAGAAATAATTCGAAGAGTAGAGTAACTCAAATTATATGTGATAGGTAATTTATATAAATTTAAATTGTTGATTTAGGAGTTGAATAAATCATCAACTTAAAGAAATCAAAATTAATGAATCATTCTCTTCTTCAAAACCCTTCCCCAATAACATAATATGCATTTTAAATTTAAGGCGAATTTTTTAGAATCACAACCAGTGGTCATAATTTAACAAAAACATATCGAATCAAAGTGACTCTTCTACAAATCTAAGTATGATTTAGACAAAATAATAATAATCAATAAAAATTCACACCCAATTATGCCATATAGATTCAAATTGAAATTTTGATGTTCAAAAAATACTTTAATCATGTAGTAATTTTTGACAACATAGAACATATTAACAAAGTTCCCACAAATCATTTAGTTATTATCATAAGTATAGAATTAAGAAGCCACATTTTTCTCATAAGGGTTTGTACAAAAAAAAGAAAAATAAAAAACATTTATTCAACTTTTTTCTTACAGTAACAGTGTTACTGAACGTGTAAATCACAGAAACCAAAAAACCAATGATTATTTATCAGCAACCCTAAACCTTAAAAATTCAACTATTATCAAAGTTGACTCAACGAGTTGACTCGGTTCAGAACAAAAAGCCATGGCGGCGTACGTACCTTCCGGCGAACGGTGAGGATGCAACGGCCATCCGGATCCATCAAAACAAGCTCATCAAGGTCACGAGAATCCGGTCCATAAGACTCAACTCTGAAAATAACTTCGCCTTTGGAATCATAGACAGTGAAACCATCACCGGCGAAGAAAAGAGAGGTTTTCAGCACAGTGAGATGAATCTCTTCTTCGAAAACGTATCCTTCTTGCACCAGTAGATCTTCTTTCATGTTTTCTGCTATGGTGGAGTCAGAATCAATACAAAAGGTAGTCATGAAGATGGAGATGGGAGAGATGAATGAGGGAGGGTACTATGCTTTTGGCATGTGAATGTGAATTATGATTTGTATTATTGGTAATTTTAAGGAAAAGAAAGTGGTGTGTGTTTGTTAAGAAAGATTGATGATATGTTTATATATAGTACCCCACTTTAATAATTTAGTTTTGTTAAGTGGGGTACATTGAAATTGATGCATGCATGGATGGTATGGTCATCTCCACGTCCAATGTCGGGAGCCTAGAGATACCGCAAGATTTTTTTATTTTTTTGGGGGTCAAGTTTTAGAATTTTGTTTTTGTTCTTTTTTGTTTTAGTTCAAAGATAGTAATCAAATTCACATTGCAATTTTATTTAAAGATGATATGGGTTTTGAGATTGACTAATTCAAAGAGATAATTTTAAGATTTATTTAGAAATGTTTATTGGTTTGAGTAAATTCGAATTAACTCAAAATTTTGACAGAATTATGTTATTGGATTGAATTGTTTTTTAAAAAGGTAAGAAATCTATTAAAGAAAGTAAAAGGGTTACTCCACCTGCTAAACAAACACGGAAATATCTCTTATCTCTCAAAATAACGGAGAGGGAGAGTATTTTAAGTAAAGAAGTTACTACAATCAACAAGTTTACAACTAGAGGAAAGCCAAATCCACAATCTATATATTATAGTTGATATACACTCATCAAAGCTCGGACTGACGTCGTTAAAAATAACGTTATTTCTCAATAACCACAAACTCCAAACAGAAACTAACCAAATAACTGCCATGATTCTCCTCTTCAAATTATTCTTTACTTTCTTCTTCAAATTATTTTTTAAGTTCAAGAAAAAACTAAAACAAACCAATAATATTTGATGTCAATTGATCCAGTTAATGAATTTTTAAAATTCAATTCGTGAGCCCGGATACGTAAACCAACCATAATTAATTTATATCATTATTATAATAAAAATTATAAAATATTTAACTTAAAAAAAAATAAACGTTATTTGTGACATTCGCAACTTATATGAAGACAGGAAAAAAATTTAAAATTTTATATTATTATAAAAAATTAATTGATGTAAATTAGATTATTTTTAAAAGTATTTTTCCCATTTATTTTTTATTTATCTGATCAATCTAACATAAACCAAATTGTTATTTTTTGGTTTGGTTTGAACTCTATTGTAAAAATATACAAATTCAATAAAACTAATCCATATATATTTGTATGGGTTCGGATATTAGATTCTACCGAAACCAAACTAAGCCGGCCTGCCAACATCGCTGGCGGAGATCTCATTTAAAATCAAATCATATTTATGTAAGGACTTGATTCAATAAAAATATTATTAGAAATTAGCGAGATTCGAACTTCAGACTTTTAAAGAAACACATTCGTAGGACTCAAGTCATCGTCAATATACAAACCCTTAGAGTCTTTTTGGAAGTTTGGAAGGGAATGAATGAGAATGCTTTGGAAAAAAGAGAATAATTGAGGAGAAAGAATTAAAAGATTTTGATTGAGAGGATTTTGAAGGGTTTTTTTTTATTCATAACATCAAAAAAATTTAAATTTTGGAGAAATTCTAAATTTGTATTGAATAAAAATTTTGAAGAGTATTTACTTATATAAATTTTTTAAATATTTTTTCTGTTTGTTAAAATATTCTGAAAATTAATAATATAGTGATGATAAACACTTTTTATTTTTTATACAAAAATATTTTTAAACAAATATTAAAAAAAAAATTATTTTCGAAAGCTTTCCCTTTTCCTCCTCTCCAAATTTCCAAGATTAAAAATAATAATAGCTTTTTAGTCTAATTAATGTTTTTTCCAATTTGGAATATGTGTTTTTAGAATTAACTAATGTTAGTCAAAGTGGGCGCCTCAATTAACTTGTAATTAACGTTATAGAATATATAAGTTGATTCATATGTTTTTAAAATATTAAAATAAGATGTTGCGTACATTTATTTACTTTTAATTTTAGAATAATTAACTCAATTCAACTTAATTTTTTTCTCAAAATATCTAAGCCTCAAAAAAATGTGGACACTATACAACAGCTAATCACATACATATACATACAAAATAAAAAACAAAATATCCGGAAACTTATAGAAGAATGCTCGTAATATACTCTTTTTTTAAAATTAACTTTTTTTATAAGATGAATGTCCCCACACGCAATTTAAAAAAAAAAAAAAGTTATTCGGATATCTTTTAAAATGTTCAACATCGTATGTATATAAGGTTTTGTATATAATATATTTTTTATTATTTTATTCTTTTTTTGTCACATATTAATTATAATTAAGGTATATTTGTATATGGTATTGAGTATGGATATAAGATATTAATATTTAGATGTTCAAATTGACCATACGTTTTTATATCATATAATTTCACCAACTAATATGATGAAGGTTTGAAAAAAGAGTATTAAAAGTAAATGATGATAACATTATTCGATATATATACTCCTATTTATGTACCTACTAGCATGATCTCAGTTACTATATTTGCATCGACAAACAAATTTTAGATATCTTTTCACTCCAATTGATTACTATTTTAGTGCATTAATTTGTTGGACAGATCTTAAAGGGTCCACAACAACTTACATATCATGTAACTTAACCCACTTGTTAAAAACTAATTCATATCAAACGATTGAATCAATCAATCAAAAAAAAAAAAGTAAGGATAACTAATTTGAATTAGTAACTATTAAATCAATTACACAATACCTTTAATAATGATATATTTCTGATATTTTTTAAGTGTTGCTATTTTTAAAAATCTTTAAATGATCGAATCTTGAAGCTCAATACTAATTTTATTATTACCAAATTATATGATGGATTTGTTTGGGCAACTCCGTGAACCGAAAGTCAATGCGTCAAATGCCGAGAATTCAAAAACATTGACACCACATATTCACTTGAAATTTTAAAACAATAGAAGTTTGAGTCAGATATTTTATAAATTTGATAGTTATTTTATTTTTAATTAATGTAAAATTTAAGTACTTTTGTACTTGAAATCCAACAATTTTTTACAAGTTTGAGTCACTCTCATCATTAGTCATGATCAATATTAAAATCGACATCCGCCCTTCTATCTAACTAATCAAAACTCTGATATACCACTTGTTATAGAATCAAATGTTAGAAATTCAAAAGACATCGACACTATATATACTGAAAATTCATTGACATTTTCGGATCACGCAAATACATTCATCTAAATCAATATTGTAGTTTAACAGTGGCTCTCTAGTTCGACTATTGAACTTTTGACTATATAATTTTACCAAATTGATTGCCGAATCAGATTTTAAAATATTGACTTTTAAACTGTTTTAATTTCGTTAAAATATTATTATTTTTGGTTTTATAATTCGGTTCCACATATTGGTCTTCCTTACTTCTAGTTGAAGAAAAACAGAGAAGTGGAAAAAAATCTCAATCACAATCAGTGTATATATTTTCTACTCCTTTTGTTTGGGCCATATAAAAAGACAATCATAAAAACTGTATATTACTAACAAAGTGACAATTCTTTATTAAATAATTACTGTATCAAAAATATATTTTTGTTAGTGACGTGTTTATTTAAGGTTAGATTAAGAAAAGGTGGTTGTGTTGTGTTACTGTGGAAGGTGTGGGGGACCTGAGTTTGGGTCAGAGTGTGCAGTCTGCACATGCAGAAGCTCAACTTTTTTATTTGTAATTATCGTCTTATGTTGTTGTACTTTTGACACCGCAGTTTTTAATTTTAACTTTTCACATGCAGTAGTATTTATTTTTTGGAATTCTGACCTGCTGCGTGTCAATCAATCAATGGAATTTAAAACTAATTCTACTGACTACTACTGAGATCCAATCCAAGTCACTTGCAAAAAGCAACCATTCCATACTAGCTCAACATCTTTATTTACATTTACATATATATCTTGAGAATATTTTACCCACATTCTAATAGTTTTACCATCTCTACAAAATTAAAGAAATATTAGTTTTATTCTTTTTTATATTTACTTATTTAGTCTTTTTTATATTTTATTTTAATTTTTTGAACTTAGTGAAAATTCATTGGGTAAATGGCCACATCAAACAATATATGATTTAAATATGTATTATAAATTAAAGATAATTCTTATCTTATAAGTCAATTTTATAGAAATAAGTTAGATTCAACCATAGTTTTTACTATGGTATTATTAATAATCATGTTTAAGATCCAATGAGTCATCTGCTATTAGATTCTCGTGATCGTATTATCCATTATTTATTTTCACATTCTAAACGTCCTTCAAATGTCCCGTTATAAGCATGAATAATGTGTTAAGAGTCTCACATTAAACGAAATATGGCTTGAACATGTGCTTATAAGTATATACTATCCTTACTTCACAAGACGGTTTTGTTGGGATGAATTAGGCTAAATCACATCTCTTAACATTGTATGATCAAGAGTCTTATTTAAGATTTGTTTAACTACTTGCTATCAGGTTTTTATTGCTCATCATTAATTTTAACGCTCCTGAAGTCCATCCCTGGACGTGAGGGATGTGTTAAGAGTCCCACATCAAATATATGACTTGAACATGTGCTTATAAGTAGAAACTATCATCACTCTACAAATCAAGTTTGTATGGATGAATTAGGCTCAACCACATTTCTTAACACATCTCATACAAGTGTTTCGATTTGTTAATGTATTCTGATGATTAATAAGTAATGAAAACTCCAATACAACTGATCTAAACGATATTTGTTTCTTTACCTAAATATTTTTTTACTTTTCGAATTGTCCATCAAATCACTTCAACTAAAGTAATTAAAAATGTATTTTTTAAATAAAAAGTTGGAAAAAATTATAATTTTATTTAATATTTTTCAATTAAATTTTATTTATGTATATATAAATATCTTTATATTATGCGATAAAAAATCAATCATGTGTAGACATGGTTGATGCATTTTCTACTAATCAGATATAAATGATTGTCACAATTATACAATAACATACAGACACATGAAAGAATAGGAGAAGTATAAAATTAATATTGAGATGTGATACATGTGGGAAGTACACGGAAATCGACACTTCAACACAAAATGCTACTAAAAATATGATTGTACATTCAAAATCAGGTCAACATTGCCTTAAGATGGTGTCAGGATAGAAATTAAATGTTAAAATATGGATTTCACAATCACAATTTACTTGTTAGTTTGATAGGTTATGCATTTATATAGCATATAAATGAAGATGAGTGGAAACATGTTCTGGATTTGATAAAGTGTCATATTTCACTCACACAAAAAATACTTCTATTAATGCAAGAGCTAATGTATCATTACTTGGATATGGTGAGGATGGTCGGTCCTTAGTTTGTTGAGACTTGGATGATGAAATGAGACCTAGAAAAGGTCTTTTGAAAAGTTATTCAAAGACTGCATGCAAGAGTTAAGAGAATTTTTGAAGATATAAACTTTGGGTCCTCATCCACAAGAGAAATGGATTACCATACTAGATAAGGTTTACGTGATAGCAAGTTGGTATAATGTCATTTTTGTCTTTAAGGTTTCATAGCCTAACTTTATTTTCTATGACAACTTCACATTCCCATATAACCTCCATTTATTGCATCGATTTTGTCAACAAAAATTATTGGGTTAAGATAATTATAAATACTTACTTTTGTTAAAAAATAATAAATTTGAACCTATATTTTCTAGATAAAAATGAAACAATAGTTTTTATGCCTGAAATTTAGTTGGGTTGGAAGAAATTTCGTTCCCCAAAAGCAACATCTTGGATGTTAGGATTTTTTTGGCAACTACAATACGGACAACTACTTATACCTGTAATGCCAGACATTGTTAGCTTTGAGTAGATATTATTCATGTTATATTTTGTTGGATGTTAGAATAATCAACATAAGTTTCAAACTCAAAATAAATGTCGATAATACATAAGTATAATACTCATAATAATACTAGTACATAATAGTAAAACAAACTAATTTAATGGTTCATCCCGAGAAAGTCTAATGCTTGATAAAAAATGCCTAAATGTGAGATTATCTTCCTCGACAACCAAATCTTAGACCACATGTTACAACTCGTAAACAATTTGATGATAACCTCATATTAGAAGGTCATGTGGCTGCATGGTCTTCATTGATCATAACAATTACTAATATGTGCGACTGTTGAAGGGCGTACCAAACAGTCAAGTTCAAGTATGACAATGGAAGAAACTATCAATTGGTTCGAAGCCTAGAAGCCAATGAATATTATGATGAATCGGGAGGCCATAAAGAAATTGGTTAAAGCACATCATACACCAAAATAAAAATAAAGGCATTGAGCAGAAAGGTATATATATATATATATATATATATATATATATATATATATATATATATATATATATATATATATATATATTTGTTTCCTCAAAGGCATAACACCCTGCAGACATTACATATAATAATAATAAAAATAAATCAAGCCTCTTCACTTTGAGACGCTCCACTACGGTTATTCACCAAAGCCTCGTCCTGAATAGTCTTGAATGAGTTAAGATCCAAGCGGGAAAGATAAATGCATGTGGGAGAAGCCTTTCCATCGAGTCAACTACGTGGTCAAAATCTGCGTACACATTAGACAGAGACTCATCGACTTTACTCCTAAGCTCAACCATTTGATCATCGTGAACCTTCTGGTCTTTAGCACGATACTTTTTATCCTCCTAAAAAACTTTCAAAGCCTCCTTAGCATGAGATTTAGCCTCCGCAGTAGCAGTGGCAATTTCGGACTGATACTTCTTTTCAAGCACTATGAAAGACTCAAGTTCAGGAACTTTGATAGCTAAAGAAGAAAGAGAGCCATGAATTTGCGCCTCCTCTTGAAGAGCCTCGACACGACTGACCCTTTCCTAAAAGACAGGCACCTCATCCTAAAGCTTGGAGCAAATCTGCTCAATAGCCTCACATTTCCCTTTTAGGTATCCCTCTCTTTGGAAGGATTACCCATAACCTGAACATCATCTCGACCAACAACAGGAAGGAAGAATAAAAAGCCACTTGATAGGTGTAGGAGGTAACCTTAGATAAAAGTTCCATTTTCTCTGCCTCAAGAAGATTTTAAAGGTAGAGCATATCATCCTCAGACATAGGAGTAACAGGTTCCTCGAGAGTGCGAAGAATTCGAGCAAGTATGATGGCGGTTAATTAGAGAAGGGAGGTTCTTGATCCTGAAGCACTTCCTCCAGATAGCCGAGCCCGCTTAGGGGAATCTTTCTCTATGAGAGAGGTGCCTGATCCTGAAGCACCTCCACCAGATAGTAGAGCCCGCTTAGAGGAATCTTCCTCAGATAACTAGTAACTCCTTATTTGGACGATAGAGGACCGAGGATGACCCTTGGTAACCATATTTATATCGATCGACGAGTTGGTCATGCTTAGGAGTGGCCGGATAAGTCTCAATCGTAGCAAATACGTAAGAGTATTTGGAGTGTAAGTAACAACCCGAATTAGAGGACCAACTTTGTTGCCTAGAGTCGTAGCAATAGCATAAACCTTTTGTAGGGAATCCATTTTATCTACAGATGTAAGCACAAATGGAAACAAGAGAGAGAGAGAGAGAGAGAGAGAGAGAGAGAGAGAGAGAGAGAGAGAGAGAGAGAGAGAGAGAGGTGACTCCAACCTCACCTAAGATCCTTTTCCTCTCCAGGCAACACCATGCACAGTATATTGTGAGTATCAATGGACTTCTTCCTTAGCAGCGATACAGACACATGTTCACTTAAAATAGAGAGGGTTCCCAATATCTATGAATCCACTCAACTATATTTTTTTTGCATCGTTCGGATCCACCAACGTAGCTCTTTTCAAGGATAACTCGTCGGCCTTGAAAATATCAAAAAGACTGAGCTAGCTAACACCATCCGGATGGGCTATACGTGCTAGGTGATCCTTGATGTCGACATCACTTAAGTCTTGGCCGTAGGATTTTTGGTAAGTTTTATTGTAATCTTTAGCATCTTCTCTATTCGGAATGACAACTTTCATTTTCAAAGTCAGCAAAGTAGACGAAGTCGAAGTTCCTGCAACTTTGGGGGAAGTAGGCACATAATTGACTATGTGGTCATCTTCTGCATTTTCATCAGAGAAAAGAGCGTCGAAAGCATAATCACTCAAAGAAGCCCCCTCAATCGAATAACTGATAAGTGCCAAATTGTAGTTATTTTGTGTATGTAAAAAGTGGCGCTTATAGATACTTTTTGTAATACAGTTTGAATAATTCCCCGTTTTTGTGTATATTTGTATCGTTTGTGTTTTGTTACGTTTTCATGTAAATATATACCGTTTGATAGTTTTGTTGTCTTTTTGTAGGTATTTATGCGTGTTCGAAGCTTTGAGGAATAAAGTGTCGAAGACACGGCGACGAGCACGCGATTTTACCAATTCATCAAAGGATAAGCTCAAAATATGGATGATAAAAATCATCAATTTGGTTGCAATTTATTCATTGTTAGATAGAGCATGAAATAAGCTTTCAAACGCTTTGAATCGGGCGCAAATCGGAGTTACGGTTCTCAAGTTATGACCAAAACAAGATTTCATTTTTCTGTTGAGCGGGCTAAGCGGGCTTGACCGTGCTAAGCGCGGTCTGGGAGCATTTTTGACAAGTTTGACAGAAAGTTGGGCGCTTAGCGCGGGTTTTTGGCGCTAAGCGCGGTCTGGCGGTTTAAGACCAATAAAAGACATCGTGCTTAGCGCGGTGGGCGTGCTTAGCGCGGTCTGCGATTTTCAGTTTTGCATATATGTTGTAAAATCATATTTTTTTTAGGTTTTTTATCACCTCTTTTCCCCATGGAAGAACTCTGATCCATTTTTGATAGTTTAGAGGCTTAGGAAACACCATTTTTTATAGACATCATAGATCTAGATTAGGAATGATAACTGTTAGTTTCTAGATTTCAGACATGGAATTAGGGCTAATAATCGTAGTGGGTATCGAGTTTAGTGCCTCTGTGTTGTTTGTGTCGATTGGGAAATCGCTGATGTGAATAGTACGGTTGAGCTTTCGTCGGTGTTTCAGACATGGACATTGATGTGGCATCTCGAACAGTGCCCGGTGATTTTGATGCGTATTGTAAGTGTTGAGTGATAAGATCTTCAGATTTAAGTATTCGACGGGTAGAATGAAATGCAATTCCATAACTATTTCTCTTAGACTATTAAGATTGTTTATTTGCTTTATTTACTTTTCCCGCACCCAATCATGAAACATAGAACACGAGATTGTTGAACGGAAGTTTTTCTCTACCAATCTCTGTGGACTACGATACGATATAACCTATATCACCCGGTAATAAATAATACCTATTACTTTTTGCTTTCCGCTTTACCGCTTCAACAATAACCTTTAGAAAGTCTCTTTGAATTAGAATCATTGTATACATGGATAACCTGTGGGGCTGATTGGTTAGTGACTAAGGGTAAAATATTTATACCAGAAGATTCCTCTATCTTAACTAAAAGAGAGGAATCACTACTCATAGAATCACTTAACAAACTTTTGGGACTATCGTTCACATTTGCTATGATATAAAGAATGTTAAAGATATGAAAGATTAAGGTAAGAAGGGTGCATTGGAGAAGTATAATCTAATGGAAAAGGGAAAGTTCAAATGAGAAATAAGAAGTTTCGATCAAGAGATAGCAAGCGCTCTGAGAAATACTCCTAGAGAAGATGAAGAAGGAAAGTCACTCTCAAAGAAAAACTGATTTTCAAGGGTAGCAAAAAGTTCTCTCAGGGCTCAAAAACCCATACGTATAGAGACGAGAGCAATCAACGTGCAAAATCCATAGTAGCTAAAAGTTCTTGATCAACGATTGAACTTCATTTAGAAACGTAAACGAACTCAAGTGCACTCGAATACCCTATGAGAAAGCATCATACCCTAAGCTGATAACCTGAGGCCACGCGTCTGGAAAAATCAGTGAAATATTCCAATGATGGGAGAACATTTAATGCGTTTGTCCTCCATTGCTTTTGTAACTAATCCAAGACCTTTCTACTTCTCTCCATGGTCGACATCGTTACTGAGGGCCGACCGCAACTTTGAAGACTTTCCAACTAGTTCACACTCGGCAAGTCTTTGGGGCAACTATTTTGGCCCGGTCAAAAATCCAATAGAGAGGCTCAATCATACACAAGCCCAATCATGACTATTCAACGTATAAAGTCGGCACACGTGAGATTTGAGGTACACTTTTCTGATCTCCACTTATCAACATACTCATCTTGGATTGTACAGCTGACTCAGACGTTTGAGTGCTAATTTTGCAAGTCCATGTTGAGCCAATATACCAGAGATCAACGCCACCAATTTCAAAGTCCTACATCATCGATAA
The DNA here is from genome assembly GCF_029867415.1 of Vicia villosa. Classification (NCBI taxonomy): domain Eukaryota; kingdom Viridiplantae; phylum Streptophyta; class Magnoliopsida; order Fabales; family Fabaceae; genus Vicia; species Vicia villosa. Next base: position 224,767,638 of record NC_081181.1, read on the forward strand.
CACCAATTCTATCCTAAGTTCAACCAAATGAAAAGAAAGTAGTTTTCACACATTGGTTTAATGATATGTGTTTTATGATTGTTTTTTCTTCCTTCTCCTCCTGAACTCAAATAACTTTAATGGTAGGAGCTAGTGGCAGGGAACAAGATCATCCTAATTGACATATCTAACTATTCCAAAGTCCCTACCAAGCAAAACTACAGCTCAAAAGTTCAACCAAAAAACTACAGCTCAAAAGTTCAAATATGAACTATGCAACTGTTACCATGGAATAACTCTGTGCATACATGTGCACGACGAGTCCTACTACTAATTTTGCATTTCTAGAGTAAAAGTCATATAATATTTAACTAGTCGAACACACAAGAGTGCAATGAGTTGTAAACAGCCCCAAGATAGACATAAAAGCCATATATGTGTTATTTAAGATCATGTTAACAACTTGTCTTAAGGAAATTATTTAAAAATAAAAAAGAATATATGTTTATCTTAAAAGTATAAATCAAATTCATGTCAAAATAATTAATACACAATTTCGGATAGTAACCCTTTATTCCAAAATGATTCCTATTCATTGCATTTAATTTTTGTTGTTCAGATATGCAAGGGACCACAACTTAAACTCTCTTAATTAATTTTATTGACTTATTCTATTTTGGTTAACTCATAATCCACTTGTTGGTCGCTCTCACTTCTAGTTTGAAGAAAAATTTGAGAAGGGAAAAATTGCCAATCTCAATCACAGTTTGTATATTTTCCACTAATTTTGTTTGGACCAATAATGACAAATATGAAAATTGTATGGCTGATGAGAATAAAAATAAACTCTTTGTGATAATGTTGTTTATTGCTTACTACTCTTCATGCTAATATTTTTTTATAATTTGTTTTGTCTAGAGACAAAATATTAGAACCTCACATCACACTATGAAAATATCAATTTTTATCTACAGTATTTCTTTTTAACTGCGATGCGCTGTGTAATGTGAAGCCTGAACTATAAGCTGCTGCGTGTCAATAAATCAATAGAACTTAAGAACTTTTTCTACTGACCACTGGGATCCATCCCAAATCGCTTGCAAAAAGCAATCTTTCCACATTAACCCAATTTATATATTTACATACATGTCGATTAAAAAAAAATACATTTATTTATAAATTATATTCGGAATTAACATTGTTATATAATAATAAATGAATATAATTTTAGTTTTTTTAAAAAAATAATTTATAATTTTTTGATTTAGAAGTCTAGCTAAAATTTCATATTTTAAATATATAAATAAAATATTACAAATTCAAATTCACTTTTATAAATAAATATTCTTGGATTTGGTGGCTCAAATGACACAACGTTTAAAATTTAGTAACATATAATTTTGTACCGGATATTTGTATAACAACATTTAATATCTATTAAAAATTATTTATTATGTCAACGGATGTATAAAAACATCTCAACGGTTATTTTTATTAAGTCATGTGTCATTAAAAGAAAAGAAAAACCAGTAATTAAATTTTAAAAGTGAAGTCACATTTTAGTCCCTCACAAAAACCGTAGAGGTCCAGTTAGTCCCTGAGAAAAAAAATTCTTATTAAATCTTTTACAAAATTTAAGCGAGCCGTGTTAATCCCTCTACTAATATTTTTTTCAAATCGATTTTTTTTTTTTTACTTTTGAGCGTGACTGGACCACCAGTGAGGACCCATTTTAGTCCCTCACAAAAAAGGGAGAGTCCAAATTAGTCTTTTAGGAAAAAAAGTCTCTATTTAATCTCTTACAAAATTTAACTGAGTCATGTTTGTTCCTCTTTTAATATTTTTTTCCAACGATTTTTTTCGTATTTTTAATCTATGACTGTACTTGACAAAATAGACTTGCTTTCGTTAAATACTTTGTTATCATCAAAACCTAAGTGATATGGTATAAACCAATTTTCTTCCAACATACCATGTGTATTATTTTTTTCTCTCCTACATCATTTATTTTAATAATCGAGGAGAGAAAAAAAAATTTCCACGTAATCTCCACCCTTTGTTTTAAAATCTAATGGTTTAGATTCATTCTCACATTCTCATATAAATAAGGCATTCTCATATGATATATATATATATATATATATATATATATATATATATATATATATATATATATATATATATATATATATATATATATATATATATATATATATATATATATATATATATATATATATAAAAGGAACGTATCATATGAAAATGTCATTTTTATGTGAGAGCATGAGAATGAATCTGAACAATAAATTTTAAAATAAATAATAGGAGAGAGAAAAAGACAGATAATCTTTACCATTTATTTTAAAATCTAATAGTTCAGATTTATTCTCATGTTCTCACATAAAAATAACATTCTCATAGGATACGTCATAACCAAGCTCATACACCTGTTTGATAGATGCCAAAAGCCCAAAAGCCTCCCCGACATCAACGTCAATACTAGTTGAAAACAACCCGTCCGGGATGCAATGAATAAACCTTCATCCTCTCTAATGCAAACACATATAATAATCTTATTATTAGAAAAGGATGCATCGATATTACATTTGAGACGATCAGCCGAAGGCGTGCTCCACTTAGGATCAGTTAATATTTCAGATGGAGAGGTATTGCTTTTCCTAGGATGTTGGGCATTTCTCCAACCTAGCAATAAATGCAAAGCATGATTACAAATAGTGTCTAAGGATTCTTCAATTTGATTTCAAATATGATTATTCCCGCATTTCGATAAACTCCACAAATTAGTAGAGAATATTGCCCATTGCTATTGATTATCGACCTGCAAAAAGGAGAAAACAGTAGTAGCAAAAGCTACTTGATTATTTCACAATTGTTGCAACATCGGCCAAAGCCCAACTTTCACCCAACATTTCATACTCCTCGAACATTGAAAGAACATATGATTATTATTCTCCTTCTCTTCCCTGCAGACACCGCAAATGGAAGGACATTTGACGCCTTTTTATTTTAATCAAACTCTAGTTGACACACAATTCCTGCAAAGACGCCACAAAAAGTTTTTAACCCTTAGAGGGGTATTTATATTCCAGATCAAGTCCCAATTCTCGCCAAATCTGAGATGTGAGGTATAAATAACATCATTTATGCATAAACGATAAGCAGTACACACATAATATCTTATATTCTTTTCAAACTTCCACACTATCTTATCCACCTAGACCGCTCAAATAACGGAGTATTGAGAACTTTATATGTTGCTCCACCCCCAACGAGAAAGTATATCAAGTTAGAGTTCTAATGTTTACCATTAGAGCTCAACAGGTCTGAAACTTTCAGATTAGCCATAACTAGATTATTCGACCATAGATAGTCACACTTGGGAAAATATCTAGCCTTGTACTTTATCTACTGCAATTATCGTAGATTGTAAATTGTGGCGGTTTTAATAGTCTTAATCTGCCAAAATAACCGTCGCAATATGCCAATTTTCTTGTAGTGCTAAATAATCTAGATTTAACATGAAACTGCAAGCTTGTTCACCTAGCATTGCATAGTTAAAAGCACTGAGATTTTTTAAACCTATACCTACGTCCTTCTTTGACATAGACAATTGGTCTCAAGATAGCCAATGTATTCCTTTGGCCCAATCTCGATTATGTCCCTATTAAAAAGAATTCACCATCTTCTCAATTTCATCATTTAAATTTGTTTTAAATTAAAATTATTAAAACCTTATTGGAATATTTGAGAATACTATTGAATAATTTATAAAACTTAAAAGTCCCACACAAAAGAGATTTGACATGTACAATCCGATGACTAATTTATCTGGATTTGACATGAAACTCCAAACTTATTTACCTAGCATTGCATGATTGAAAGCACTGAGGTTTTTGAAACATATACCTTCGTCCTTCTTTGACATAAATAACCGGTCTCCAATGTATTCCTTTGGCCCGATCTCGATTATGTCCCCACCAAAAAGAATTTACCATATTTTCTATTTCATCATTCAGATTTGTTTTAAATTAAAATTATTAAAATTTTATTGAAATATTTGAGAATACTATTGTGTAATTTATAAACAAAAGAGATTTGACATGTACAATCCGATGACTAATTTATCTGGATTTGACATGAAACTCCAAACTTATTTACCTAGCATTGCATGATTGAAAGCACTGAGGTTTTTGAAACATATACCTTCGTCCTTCTTTGACATAAATAACCGGTCTCTAATGTATTCCTTTGGCCCGATCTCGATTATGTCCCCACCAAAAAGAATTTACCATATTTTCTATTTCATCATTCAGATTTGTTTTAAATTAAAATTATTAAAATTTTATTGAAATATTTGAGAATACTATTGTGTAATTTATAAAAATTAAAAGTCCTACACAAAAGAGATTTTGCAACAAAAAAAAAACTAATATTTATTTGATGGTTGTACGATATTTAAGCAGAATATTTTAAGTATTCAGAGGAATATGTTAACTACAATTTAACTATGAAAAGTAAATAAGAGTCCTAATTTGTAACAATATAATTGTGACAAAAATTTTTGAGGTCATTTTTAGCCACAGTTTAACCATGTCAAATTTTGAATCCTGTGCAGAAACACATTGTCGTGGCCTAATTTTTGTCCAATGCATTTTATCTTTTTCGGGCAACCAACTTTATTTTACTTTGTCGAAAGTGATAACAGAGTCCCGCATACAGACCAGTTGAAGACATTTTCAATCACGCGTAAAATCAAAAAATGTTGTTTTTAGGTTTAGGTTTGCAACTTGTTTACCAAGAAATATGGTAAACAAGCGCTAGTTTCCTTTTTAAAGGTTACTTTTGCGGAATCAACTAGAATATTCCAGGACTAATTGCTTTTATTTGTCTATTATGTGTATCTAGTTTGTATTAAATGCAGTAATAACTTTAAAGTAAAAGTAAACACTGAAATTCAAGACTTTAAAGTAAATGAAAGCGATAAAAAGCAGTAAATGTGCACTGAAAGTAATACATAACGTAAAATGATTGCATAAATTAAACTGGTACGCATACATACATTCCAAAGTTGCACTTGTCACTCATTATTGCACAGAGATTTGAGTTTACTTGTGTTTTTGTAGAAAATGTGGACCCTCAACTTTTCCTCTGGAACTTGCTTAAATAATGAAAATAAAATAACTACTACTAACGGTCGACTGATTACTAGCCAACACGTGTCTTCGACATGCAGCATCTTCGTTTGTGAGACTTCCACGCGTCCTGTAAAACTGCTAAAAAACTGTCTGAAACTGCTTCTTTTGACTTCTAATGCCTTTCGACTTCAAATTTTTCTTATTCTAGTCGAACATGCATGACAGACTCAATAACTTTAGTCGAACCCTGGCAGTGATGGTCTTTCATAGTCGAACGGTAGTCTTGACTAAAATAACTTTTAATCAGACTATTTTGCCTCAGACTATTTAATAATCTCATATATCTCAGAGACCACTTACCATTATTAGCAAGTCGAAATCCTAGGGTAACAAATTGCCCCCCAAGCGACTTCTTTCGACTGATTTTAAAAAGAGAAAGATGGCGTTTCGTTTTCTTCTTAGGTTTCGACTTTTATTATCTTTTAACGCCATAATTACTTTGTGCATCCCTAGACACTAATTATTACCTAAAACCTAGGTAGTGGGCTATAACTGCTCCCCACTTTCTAAAACCAGTTTCCAAAGCGTTTTTTGAAGTGACCTTTGATTCAACAACTTCTTTTCCCACACGATTTCACCAATGTCATCATAGCCCCTATATATATGTGAGCTTCTTCTCCCTTTTTCTTTTCTTCACGTTTTCCTGTTCTTCCCAAGCGTTTTCAGAGCACTCTTTTTCTCTAACCTTCAAGCGCTTGTTTTCTTCTTCCCTTCAATACACAACAATGGCTGCAAACACCACTATGAATACCAACACCATCGTCTATGCTACAGGCTCTAACCCTTTAGGAGCCATTATATCTCGTGAAGAAGAAGATCAGGGGTTGGATTTCATTCCTCAACCCAAACTTACAGAAGCCAAAGCCATTATTTGGCAAAATCAAATGTTAATCCCTTTTCAGATTACTGATAAACTAGTAGCTTTCTCAGGGCCATTACTAGATCATCGTTCTCACCCATCACAAATCACAAGTTTCTTCCCCTCGTTTCAAACTACAATGCCTGTAGCATTTGATAAACCACTCCCTCTTGACCTGAAGTTTATGGATCCTTCAGTAAGGGTTTTTCGTTCGACCCCAGCTCCTGGCAACAAGGAATATCTGGCTTGGCTCAACAAGGTTCAAGCAAAAAAACAACAAAGATGGGAAGAATTGGGTATCTTCGACGCGATCCAATTGTCCAGAACTGGTCATAAGGTTTGTCCCCCTATGCTGCTTGCCTCGTTATTCTTTTGGGAAGGTTCGACCAACACCTTCCATCTTCCTTGTGGAATGATGACTCCCACTCTCTTCGACGTGGCTGCCATCACAGGGCTTTCGCCCTTGGGTGAGATCTTCGACCCAACTCTTCCGACAGAAATAAACTTCAACTTCACCAACGCTACCATCACTAAATACATGCAGGATCATTATGACAAGTCCACAGACGAAGTCTCTGATGAAGAGCATGTTGCCTTCCTCACTTATTGGCTTTCATATTACCTGTTTTGTCCAGGGTCGGTTCAAATAGCTAAGGCTTACATACCCCTGGCTATCCAGATTCATGAAGGTTGAAAAGTCTCTTTAGGTAAGCTTCTACTTGCTTAACTTTACCATAGCTTGGGTATAGCGTCTTTAAGGATCAAACGCCTTCACGAAACCCCAAAACAACTATCTCTGTCGGGACCCTACTGGCTTTTGCAACATTGGTTGAATGCTACCTTCGAGTCACATATTGGTTACACTGTTTCTAGGTCCATTCTAGAGGTCATGTATGACCGGAGGGTCGAAGGTATCAAACTTGCCTTTCAAACTCCTCAAGATGAGTCTAACAGGCCCAACCTCCTCAAATATGTGAGATTGTTTTCTGAATGTAAAACATTCATAGCTTCTATGGCCCCTTTCTCAAATCGGTGCTTTGGGCCAACTTGGTTTAAAGCCATTTTCCCTGGAAACACTCCAACCCTTCGAGCTCAATTGAATGCCATTTGGGCTGCATTCTTGACTCCAACACTCCTCTCTCATCGCATTGAGTCGACTGGTAAATGCTATGGGTTTGTGGGTTATCAACCAAATCTGGTTTCTCGACAATTTGGTTTGAGCCAAATGCTGCCCAAAAGCCTGTACACCCATGATGCTGACATCTGTTACTCTGGTCGACCATTCACATCTCGTCAACATCTCGACTGCTTAAAATTCCATAACAAACAATCTTTGGAACACCCCACCTTTACTTTCCAAAATTCTTACTTCACAACTAAGGAATTTAGTGAGTGGTGGTCTGAATACTTCCAACTATATGATGGAGATTCTTTTGTCAAGAAACTGAATACTGCGTTCGACGTGCTGGAGGATCAACTTACTATAAGTAAGCATTTTACATCTAACTTCGTTTTCTTTATTATCATTTGCAATGTTCTAATTTCAATTTTAGACCTTTCAGGGCCTGATCCTACCACTCAAGTCGGAGTCCCTGCTCCTAAACCAGGTCGAAAACTTCCCAGTACGTCGAACACCACCACAACCAAGAAAATCAAAGCTGTAAGAAAGGTACTACTTTTAACCTTCATCTCTTGTCAATACTGTAAACTCGGTTTTTTGAGGCGAACTGACTCCTTGCTCTTTCTATTTTTTTTTTAATTAATTTTTTTTTATTTTTTTTGTTAGTAAATAAAAATATGCATGATGATAAATGATAATGATAAATGATAATGATAAATGATAATGATAATGATCATAATACTTTAGAAAATGATGGGATCTCAGAGGTCAAAAATTGGGGTGCAACAGATGCCCCTATTTAAGTTTCTTCTATCCGGAGACACGATGATTGTAAATCTTCGTTTTGACGTGATGGAAGAGACTTAAATATATATAAAAACACAATTTTTGAACCTGAGATGCAATGTAATGCTTATGATTATGAATGCATATGATTTCCACGAGATGGAAACAGGACACCACAGGGGAGAAGTAAACAGACTCCGCTAAGGAAAAGGTATACGTCATCTAGAAATAGAATCAGACTTCACACAAGAAAGAAACAGTTGACAAAAGCTTTCAAGATAAAACATGATTGAACTTTGAGAAGAGAATATCTGAGGCATACATGAATGTGGCTACATAAAATGAATATCAAGGTAAAACATGATTGGACAACATCAAATGACAATCAAGGTAAAACATGATTGGGCAACATCGAATGACAATCAAGGTAAAACATGATTGGGTAATCATCAACGGACAATCAAGGTAAAACATGATTGGGCAACATCGAATGACAATCAAGGTAAAACATGATTGGGTAATCATCAACGGACAATCAAGGTAAAACATGATCACAGGTCCATCAAGGTAAAACATGATTGGATGTCATTAAGGATAATCAAGGTAAAACATGATTGAAAAATACCAAATGACAATCAAGGTAAAACATGATTAGAGAATACCAAGTGACAATCAAGGTAAAACATGATTAGAGAACACCAAGGTCAATCAAGGTAAAACATGATTTGAACTTTAAGAAGAAAATATCAAAAGCGTTTTAAGATAAACCATGAATGCAGCAGCATCAAACGACAATCAAGATAAAACATGATTGAACTCAGAGACATTCAAGAGTGACATTGAATGAGGTAATAACACTTTATTGGGAATTGGGACATCCATAGAAGCTTTAAATAAAAGGTGACAAAGTTCTGAAAAATTGTCAGAACAAACAAGACATATCATGAAGAATATCAGATAGATACAGACAAAACGAATCAAAAGGATAAATTTGTTTTGGTAGGTGCCAATAAGTTGGACTTTGATCTCAAGGTAAGATGTTGACAACAACAGGACCTTGGAAGAATGTTAATGAGCATGATTTTGTTTCTATGCATGATGTTAAAGTTTTCTATGCATGATGAATGCTCAATGCAATGTAGTTATTCATGACGACTGGGATTGACTCTTTTGTGAGGCAAGATTGGAGCTTTGATTCCTCAACACAGGAACTCTAAAAAAAAATCCGCTTGGAAAGAAGATGCATGAACAAACTTCTTGTCACACTGATAACTGTATCAAACAAATGATCCTTTGAGAATAACTGATAAACTAGGCTTGAGTATTGCTGAAGAAGATTGCCCCTGATTGAATAATTGTTGCAAGTTAACTGATCATGGCTTCAGTTGAACTATGTTGGGGATGAACTGATCACGGATTCAACTCTTGAAATGAATGTTGGGAAGACTTGCCATAGTATACATCTTGAAGAGGATATTATGATCAACAAATCTTGATTAAACATCTGAACAACAGGATCTTGAAGGAATGTGCCCCTGATAGGATCACTGATCAAGTTTCTCGACTGTTTGAACTTCCCGAAAGATAAGTACTTACTTTCAAATAAAGTGTTCATTCAAGAATGGTAATTTTAATGCAATGCTCAAAACATATTTTTGAAATCAAAATCACTTTGTAAAGAAAATGGAATCACTGGTTAAAACATAAAGGTTAAGACAATCAACGTGAAAGATAAAGCAAAGATATGGTATCAACATAAATGATTGGTAAATCTCTTGGGAGTCAGCTTACGCAACCTTGTTGTAGTATGCTTTCAAAATAAACCTTGCTTCAATTAGGGCTTTTGAAGGTTGTAACGTGGTCAGGTTCACGGTTTAAAAAATAAAAGGTATAAGGCTCAAAAATTTTGTAACCCACCCCATCTTCGTGATGATCTTCATTCCTAAACCCAGTTAATTCAAAATATGCATTCAGGTTCTAAGAGACTTCTGCAATTTTATCTGTTGTGATGATGATAGTTCACAAGCCAAGAAAACTTAGTGATGGCAGTCACTTCTTCCTTTTGATAGTCACAACATTTTGTGGTTTAAGAATTTATTGACTTATCTCTTTTTTTCTTTTTGATATCTCTAACTTTTGCTTGAGCTGTTTATTTTGAACTTACAGTCAGCGGGATGCCTTAATTTTTGCCTAAGTCATTTTTTGATTTTGACTTAGCAGGCTTTTCTTTGATTTTCTTTTTTGATACTTTTGTTGAAAGATAGTGACTATCCTGCTTAATGATTATAATGACCCATCATTGGCTTTTGCTTGGCGTCTCCAACATTTCTTTGATGTATGCGGAGGAAAGCTTGTGATTAAAACACTTGTTGAAAGGTGTATTGAATGATTCTCTTAAAATAGAATGCATAACCGAATTAACTGGGAACTACCCTGCCCCGGGTTAAAATGTGAGTTATTTCATACAGAAAGAAACACCAACTTCTAGGCTCAAAGGGGTGAACGAGGGATTATCATCCTTATTTCTCCAATGTTTGGGAATTGAAACAATGCCTGTACATCGTCAGCAAAGTTTTATTTGAAAGCATACATTTCAACAACCTGGGTATTTCGTTGTCATCATCCTCCCTCCAATCTTTGCATAAAACACAAGTTTGATAGAGAAAGCAAAATAGAATTTTATTTATTATTTTTTATTTTGTAAAAGAAGCATAAACATAGACATAGTAGATGAAAATGAATTCAAACATACGATGCTAATTTCATTAAAATCACCATTCTGGAATGAAAAAAGTTTAAAAGCCATCAATACAACTGAGGAAATGCAAACAGTAGGGAAACATCTTTCTAAATCATGGCCTGCTGCCCCTTGATGGAAATGACAATGAAGATCAGACCTAAAACCTTATGGAAGAGGATTTCGAGGAGGAAGAATCAACTTGATGGTAGATAGATAACTTTAAAGATGGAGACAGACAAGGATAAGTTTCATGGATAACCTGAATGTATGTAGGCAAATGATGTAATTGTTGTTTAAAATTTTTTTTTTTTTTTGAGTTTCAAAGAACTTAAGATATTAATTTGCAAACATTCAAGCATTGGATTAAAGCATTAATCAAGTTATCATCAAAATCAATCATCCATTTTGGTGGATTAGAGTTTTCACCCCATCAACACCCAAGATCCATTGAGTTTGATGAAACTTACGATGTTTACAAAAAAGACCTCTAAGTTCATTGAAAATCAAAGGAAAAGATTTTTATGAATGTATGAATGCATGAATGCCACATATACAGAAATGGTAACACAAACATGGTGCACATAAGATAGGTTCAAAAGTTCAACGTTACGAGCAAGAGGTCAAAGAACCAAACATGGGATAGTACTAGGGGTTAATCACCTACAAAACATGTTCTACTGATACGTCAGAGTCCACATTCTTCTTTCGGATATTACCGGCTTGCACAACTGAACTTGTGAGCCAATAATATTCTCAAGAAAAACTCGTCTGCGTGTGATTCTCCGCATGACAACTAATCCAAGTCTACACCTGAATAGTTTCTGCATCACAACCTAAAAAGGCCAGGATGGGTTGGGGTTCTACGACCAACTCAGCTTCTACAATTCAATGAAAGCAATAATGTCTTCGCAACTGAACTTGCTAAACATATACCACCAACAAGGAACCTCCACTGAGCGGAAGGATTCTCATGCCAGCTTTTTAAGGACTGAACTCCTTGTATGCCATACATGACTATACCCTCCACCTAATTCTTATGTGTACTTAATCCGGGTTAGAATTTGTCCATAATGTATCTCAAGTGACAGAACCACACATATATCCAGAATAGCAAAAAATAAAAAAATAAACAAGTATAAGCAAATATTAAAGTGATCAAAAACTCTAAGGTAACCCCTCTTTAAAAAAGATTTTTCAAGTCCCCAGCAGAGTCGCCAGTTCTGTAAACTCGGTTTTTTGAGGCGAACTGACTCCTTGCTCTTTTTATTTTTTTTTTAATTAATTTTTTTTTATTTTTTTTGTTAGTAAATAAAAATATGCATGATGATAAATGATAATGATAAATGATAATGATAAATGATAATGATAATGATCATAATACTTTAGAAAATGATGGGATCTCAGAGGTCAAAAATTGGGGTGCAACAAATACTCATTCATTAATTGTTCATTCTCTCTTTATTTGGTAGTTCCTGAGGATTCAGACGAAACCACATCTCCACCAAATCAGGAGAGTGAAATTTTCTCACGACCTCCCCTTCCAACTCCAACAAAGAAACGAAAGGGTGTTAAAAAAATTCCTAAAGTTGTCGTCCAACAACAAACAATTCCAACCACAATCCCTTCTTCATCTCAAATTCTTGAGGTATAACTTAGCATAATCTTCTAGTGTATTTCTCTTTAACAGATTATTTTCTAACACTTTTCTTCTGAATAGAATGCACCAACTGTCGACCACACTCAAGAGAAGATTGTCGAGGTTGCTGAAAAGATTACTGAGGCTGCTTCTGATTCCAGCCTTCTTAGTCCCCAAAAGAATGATGCTTTTGGAAGTACTACAGATTCAGCTAATACTCCAGGTCGAAGTCGAACGGAATCCCAAAACAAACCCATCATCGACCAAACTTAACCTACAATCAAAAATGTTGAAGTTGCTGACCATGCCTCTCGTCCATATCACAGTACCATTTCTCAGTCCAAAAAACATCCTACTGTTGATGACACTAACTCCAACAGTTCTCTTAGTCAAGAGGAGATTCTGGACTTGAAGAAGACTAATCCTCTAGAAGCTCTCTTTCGACTTCAGAAGCTGCGGCCAAGTTCTCTTGATATTCCTGCTTAGTCAACTAATCCTGATGCTGAAATCGATGCTTCTCTTGTCGATGCTATGTGCCAACTAAAAGCCCACCTAAACGAACCTGAGTTTCTTGCTGTCCTTGAGAGTTCTGAACATCTTGGTGGAGACATTCGCAAGTTATTAGATTCAATCATTAAAGATTCTCTTCCAGCAGTTGTTGCTCAGTTCTTCTTTGATTTTGAGGCGTACTTCGACCAGCTCTAGAGAGACCTCATCACAAAGAGAAACATCAATCGACAGGCAAAGAACAAAGAGCGCGAAATGGAGAGAGAATGGGATGCCAGTGCAGCCTCGACTAAGAAGGTTGAAGAATTTCCGGAGAAAACTTTAAAGTTTTTTGACAAGGAAGGAGAAATCGACAACAAGATTGCTGACTATAAGACCCAAATTGATGCTCTCAACAAGAAGATTCAAAATCTTGAACAAGAGAAAATCACATTGGCTCAAGCTGAGGAAATCCCTTCGCATGAAACTGTTAATCAAGAGGTTTTGAAAGGACTTGGCCATGGTGAAAATGCCCTCAAATTGGAAAGTAGCATTCGACAACTTAGACAAAACTTGTCTCGACTTGACTCTAAAATTGACTTTGAGTCGGCCAAGCTAGCCTTTTTAGGAACAACTTTCCTACTTTGTAATTTTTATTTTCGGCTGACTGTCCATGTACTTTTTAATGATCTTTTTGTAATGACTGGCTCAATTTTCAGCCATTTTTAATATAATCTTTGGCTTTATTCTATTATGCGAATTTCCTGAAGTATAGGTTTATATTTTTTCAAATATTTACCATTTATCCTCAAGATTCGACCATCTGCATTCAGTTCTTCAATTTCATATGCGTTGTTTGAAAATACTTGCAAAATCTTAAACGGCCCTTCCCAACTTGGGGACCATTTACCCAATAATTTATTCCTTTGATCCATGGGTAGAATAACTTTCCACACATAATCACCTACTACAAATGTTTTCTCTTTTACTTTCTTATTGTAAGCTTTTGCCACTTTTTTCTTTTGTCTTATTAACCTATCCAACGCTATTAGTCGTTCTTCGTCTAACTCTACTAATTCATCTAACATCATACTCCAGTACTCCTCTGTCGAAAGATTGTTTTGTCGTTGAATTCTAGCCGACTGTAGATGAATTTCTGCAGGCAACACAGCGTCATGCCCAAAAGTCAAACGAAATGGGGTAGTGTTTATTGTTTCCTTTGGTGATGTTCGACAAGCCCAAAGGATTTGGTCAAGCGTTTGATGCCAGTTTTTTGGCTTCCTCCCTACATGTTTTTTTATCAAGTTTATAATAACTTTATTAGCAGCTTCGACTTGACCATTAGCCTGAGCATAATAAGGAGTGGATGTTAGCAATTTAAATCCTGTTTCTGCTGCAAAAGCTTGCATCTTTCGACGAATAAAGACTGATCCCTGATCAGTAGTGATAGTTTCTGGAATCGCATATCTGTAAATAATATGTTTTTGTATAAAACTAATCACTGCTTCTTGATCAGCATTAACCAGGGGAATTGCTTCTATCCATTTAGTAAAATAATCTATTCCCACTAAAATGAATCTTTGTTGTTTAGAAGATGCAGGTTTGATTTCTCCTATTAAATCCAAAGCCCATCCTCTAAAAGGCCAAGGTTTGACAATAAAATGCAACTCACTAGCTGGAACATGTTGGATACCTGAAAATTTCTGGCATTCTTGACACCCTTTTGCATATTCAATACAATCTTTCAACATTGTCGGCCAATATAAGCCTTGTCTAAACAACAACCACTTCATTTTATGGCCTGACTGATGAGCTCCACAAACACCACTATGCACTTCTGACACGGCCAAATATGCTTCGGCTTCACTTAAGCACTTCAACAGTACACCTTCAGCTGTTTTCTTGTATAATTCATTTCCCAATATCACATAGTTTAGAGCTCTGTATTTGATCTTTCGATCAGTTCCTCCGACTGGATTATTTAGGTACTGGACCAATGGGTTTCTCCAATCAGAAACTGTCATATTGTCGATGGCAAAAATTTCCAAGGCATGCAAATCTTCACTTTTAACTTTGTCTTCTACCCCCCAAGTTTTGACATCGACAATTGTCCCAATTCGTCTAACACTGCATGAGTTTCCTTCTCTTTGATATCGACCATATCTTCTAACTTACTTTTAGAAACTCTATACCCATAAGCAATCTGTGCCAATTCATTGGCAATATAATTATCAGATCTTGGTACATGCAAGATCTCAACATGTTCAAATTTCTCTAACAAGCGTACCACTATTGCATAGTACACTATTAGATTTTCTTTAATGCATTTATATTCTTTCTTGATTTGTTGAATCACAAGCTCATAATCGCCCCGAATTTCAACTCGCTTTACCCCCAAGTCTATTAGGGCTTTTAAACCAGTTATCAAAGCTTCGTATTCGACTTCATTATTAGAACATACATCCTTCATTTTATAGTGGAACTTGGTTGGAAGTCCTTGAGGAGAAATAACCAGGACTCCAATGCCTGATCCATTTTTATGACTAGAACCGTCAAAAAACAACTTCCAGTTAGTTTGATCGACCAGATTTGCTGATAGTTCAACTAACCCATGTTCGACTATAAAATCAGCCACGATTTGTCCTTTCATAGCTTTTAAAGGAACATATGTTAAGGAGAATTCAGTTAGTGTTAAGGCCCATTTACCAATTCGACTATGCAAAATTGGTTTAGACAACATATGTTTAATAACATCAAAATGAGAGGACACATACACATCAACAGGCTTTATATATTGCTTAAGTTTATTACACGAGAAGTACAAGCATAAACATAATTTTTCAATATCATTATACCTAGTTTCAGCATCCACTAACGTTCGACTTAGATAATTTATAGCTCTTTCGACGCCATTATCATCCTCTTGGGCTAACATACTCCCAATTGTCGAACCTGATGCAGCTATGTACAACTTCATACTTTTTGTCCTATTAGGGGGTAACAAAATAGGAGGCTTAGTTAAATAAGCTTTTATTTGTTCGAATGCCTGTTGATGTTCTTGCTCCCATGTGAATTGATCTTGATTCTTGAGCTTCACAAGTGGTGAAAAGATCTTCGTTTTTCCACTTAGATTTGAGATAAATCTCCTCAAGAAATTAATCTTCCCCAATAATGACTGGAGTTGTTTCTTTGTTTCTGGCGCCTGGAGCTCCAAGATTGCTTTTGTCTTGTTCTGGTTTATCTCAATACCTTTCTTGTGAACCACGAAACCCAGGAAATCCCCTGCATGTACACCAAAAGCACATCTTAAAGGATTCATTTTTAGTCCATATTTCCTCATTCTTTCAAAAGACTGTCGAAGATGGTCTAAATGACCATTCTCAGAATTAGATTTTATTACAATATCATCAATATAAACCTGCATAAATTTGTCAATGAAATCATGAAACATGGAATTCATAGCTCGTTGGTACGTAGCTCCGACATTTTTTAAACCAAAAGGCATTACTACCCATTCATAAGTACCTAAAGCACCTGGGCATCGAAACTCCGTCTTAGGCACATCTTCGTCAGCTATAAAAATTTGGTTATATCCTGAATATCCATCTAATAAGCTGAGATATTCAAACCCTGTTGCAGAATCGACTAACATCTCAGCAACAAGCATGGGATATTCATCTTTAGGGGTAGCCTTATTTAAATCTCTAAAATCTATGCATATACGAAGGCTACCATTTTTCTTTATCACAGGCACTATATTAGCTAACCATTCGACATACCTCGCAGTTCGAATAAATTTGCTTCTCAGCAATCTTTCAATTTCTACTTTGATTTTTTCCATAACCTCTGGCGCAAATCTTCTAGGAAGTTGCTTGATAGGTTTCTTTCCTGGGTTTAACGGTAATTGATGTTCTACCACACTTCGACTTAAACCAGGCATTTCATTGTAATCCCATGCAAAACAATCTTTATATTCTTTCAAAATTCGATTCAACTTGGTCTTTAGATCACTTGTCAGTTTTGTACTTACATAAGTAGGTCTTTTAGTGACTCCATCACCCAAGTCAATTTCTTCAAGAGGATCTTGAGCCTGCATTCTTTTTACTGATCCTAACGGATCCATCTCGAAGCCTAGAGGTTTGTCATCGTATATCCCATCAAATCTTTTGACTTGGTGGTCAACTTCTTGATTGTTTTCACTTTTTACCATCATGGCCTCAATAGCCATGTTTTTCTCCAGTTCGGCTTCTAAAGCCGTTTTTCTCTTGTTTTCGGCCAAATAGGCCGTTATTCGAGCCAGATATTCTGACTCAGTGGTAATCATCTTTGACTGTTGTCCTCTGCTCTAGAGGACTTTCATGATTCAATGGTTCATTGGGATCTTCCTTATTCCAAATGAAACCATAATTTGGGTCCAAGTTCAGATACTTAGACACACTTTCATCAGAAGAATACACCTCTTCTGCTTTGTAGCAAGGAACTACATTTGCTAGATGCTGGTCGAAATGCCTGCGACCACTCTCAGTTTTATAATAGCTTTGGTCAGCCTCAACATTTTCAACTATACCATCTGGCCTCCAAATAGCCACACGCTGATGCAAAGTTTAAGGAACTGCCCCTATACCATGGATCCATTCTCGACCCAGAAGTAATTTAAAATTTGCCTGGGATGCAATCACCAAAAATATGGTTGACCTGACAGTCGAACCAACAGCCAATTTTACCTGAATCACTCAAAGTATTCCACTTGTCTTGTCCTCATAATTAGACAGCACCATATTATGGGGCCTTAAATCTTTGTCAGACTTACCCACTTTCTGAAGCGAAGAATAAGGCATTAAGTTCACAGCAGCCCCACCATCGACAAACACTTTGTTTATTGGAACACCATCTACCTTTGCCCTTATGAATAAAGGCTTAAAATGATACATCATTCCTCGACCTGGCCTCTCAAACACAGCCTTTTGTTGTTCCACTACTCCTTTTCCCATTACATAGTAACAAACAGGTGTTTCTTCCACATTTTCATCTGGAAGGAAATCATCTTCATTCTCAGAGACCTCAGATATTCTGTCGAACTCTGCTGGAAGTACAGATACAATTCCACAATCAATTAACAACTCATCCGATTCTATGTCAAAATTGTCGTCGACCTCTTCGTCCGACAGTGGAGAATACTCAGGCTCTTTTCCTGTATTGAGAGTCGGAGCATCATCGTCAACTAATTCTTTGATGAGATTCTTTCCCAGGATCATTCCTGCAGCTAGTCTCTCATTTGCCACTTTGGCTTGTTCTTCAGTCAACTTCCTCTGAAAAGGTTTTGGCTGATAATGAGAAAAACCTGCTTGCATCATCTTTGAACTTTCCTGCCCATTCTTATGGCTTCTCTGATAACGCCTCCACTGCATTCGAGTCATAGGATTCTTTCCTTTGTAGTTTGGAGATATGTAATCTTTCCTCTTAGATCCACTATCAGTCCAAGAGCCTTCAGCATTTGCTCCAACACCTTGGACCTGCCATTCTGGACGTTTGCCTCCTCTGAAGTTAATGGGTTTTACCCATTTATTCTCAGGGACGTCCGTCTGGGGGCGAAAAGTCTTTGGCTTTTCGAATAGCTTCATGTATTCTCCATCCCTTCGACCACTGTTTTCTCCTGTATACATGAACTGACGATTCTTGCCTCGAAGAGGGTCGAACCTCACTTTGTTTGCAGCATCAACGTTGAAAACAGCACCGCACCTTGGACATAATCCAACTTGAGAGTTGTTGTTGTGACACCTCTCAAGAAATTTCAGGAGGCTTTCTCTTGGTTCAGGATACACCATGCTCAAGACTTTGCCATCAGTAGCACCGTCTTTCTTTTCGCCGAAACCATCAGTAGTCTCGACCATCATCACATCAGCAAGCTCATTATAGTGAGCCTCTTCGACCTGCAAGGGGTTAGTATCAATTTGCATTGATGACTTTGGTTTTTCTCCAAACTGTAGCCTTCCTTCATTCAAAGCCTTCTGCACCAGATCCCTGAAAAGGACACATTGAGAAGTCTTATGACCCAAGAAATTATGGAATTTACAAAATCGTCTTTTTTTCTTTTGTTCAAGAGGAGGATTTTTAAGTCCTGGGGGTACTATAATTTGCCCGTCAGTTACCAACAAATTAAATATCTCATCACATTTTGTTATAACAAATGAATACGTTTTACTAGAAAATTTTTCATTTTTACTTTCGATCGGATTTTTATCTTTTGAGGGCTTGAATAATTTACAGATATATGGTGGTCCTGGCTTTAATTCAGCCACATTAACCTCTCCTTCCTCGTATTCACTATCACTATCAGAGTCAAACTCATTTGTAGTAACATAAGCTATCTTTTCTTTCTTATGATATTTACTAACTCTGGCTTTTTCAGCTTTTAGCCTTTCGACTTGACGTACCCTGTCTGCCAGTTGTGCCATATCCCTTAAATGTTGGGTATCTAACTTCTTTCTTATGGAATAATCTAACCCACCTGCAGCCATTTCGACTAACTCATGTTCAGGAATTTGTGTGAAACATCTAGCTTTCAGTAACCTAAAACGGTTTAGATAGTCATCGACCGTTTCTGTACCCTTTCGCCTAACTCCAGCTAATTCTTTCAAACTAATCTTCGACTGTCCCATATAAAACTGCTCATGGAACAATCGTTCTAACTGATTCCATGAAAATACAGATTGTGGAGCTAAGGTTGTGAACCAAGTAAAAGCATTTTTTGTCAAAGAACTTGGGAAATATTTCATCTTTAAATTCTCATTGTTTGCTAATTCTCCAGCCTCTGTCTGGAACCTAGCAATATGTTCGACTGTCGATTCGCCAGTCTCACCCGCAAATTTAGTAAATTTTGGGATTTTCCAACCTCTAGGAAATTCTGTTTGCCTTACGTACTCTGACAATGGGGAAACAAAATTAGGTCTGTGCAAACCTACATTTATTCCATTCTGAACTAAAATTTGTTCGACTACATTAGAGATATTTTTATGTCCAATATTGACATCTTGCTGGATATTTCTAAGAACCTGGTCAGCATCTTGATGCCTTTGTACTACTCTAGGGATCTCTTGTTCAATTTGGTCCCCATTTCTAGTAGTTTCAACTACTCTTACATTCGACCCTTGTGGAGTCGAAAGGTTTGGTTGTGGGGGCGCTCCAAAGAAATCTGCTATTCTGGCCATTTGTCTAGCCAATATTTCATAACTTTGGTTCGTATTGTTTATCATGGGAGTAAAAACTGTTCCCATTTGTTGAGTAAGGGCATTTACCATTTCATGGTTGCTTTCGTCTATTTGTTGTCGGATTGACAACATTGACGTAGTACTCAGAGATGGCAATGTCTGGTTAATATAACCTATGCCCATAGGTCGACCCCCTAAGTTTGATGTGCTTGTTGCCATCATATTATCATAATATGATGAAGGATTCGTGTGTAAACCTTGCATCATAGAAGTGGGCATTCCAAACTGAGGGTTAAAACCTGGTGGAGGTATCATTCCTTGAAACGGCAGTCGGAATGGGTTAAATGGTGACCGTATATTCATTGGTGACGATACCAATGTTGCTGCCGTCGATCCACCAGTATTTGTTGTTCTAACTGGGGACAAATTTGCAGCATTTTGTGATGTTGTTCCGGTTAGAACAACTCCTTGATTTCCAGAAAGGTCAGAATCATTTGTATTAACCTCAGACATGTTAGTTAATTTTCGACCACTTCTTAGTATCATACATAACTTTTACACTAGCAAATATAAAACAAACAGCAATTGACGAGTCCCACCAGGTGTGCCAATTTGTTTACCCAGAAATATGGTAAACAAGCGCTAGTTTCCTTTTTAAAGGTTACTTTTGCGGAATCAACTAGAATATTCCAGGACTAATTGCTTTTATTTGTCTATTATGTGTATCTAGTTTGTATTAAATGCAGTAATAACTTTAAAGTAAAAGTAAACACTGAAATTCAAGACTTTAAAGTAAATGAAAGCGATAAAAAGTAGTAAATGTGCACTGAAATTAATGCATAACGTAAAATGATTGCATAAATTAAACTGGTACGCATACATACATTCCAAAGTTGCACTCGTCACTCATTATTGCACAGAGATTTGAGTTTACTTGTGTTTTTGTAGAAAATGCGGACCCTCAACTGTTCCTCTAGAACTTGCTTAAATAATGAAAATAAAATAACTACTACTAACGGTCGACTGATTACTAGCCAACACGTGTCTTCGACATGTAGCATCTTCGTCTGTGAGGCTTCCACGCGTCCTGTAAAACTGCTAAAAAACTGTCTAAAACTGCTTCTTTTGACTTCTAATGCCTTTCGACTTCAAAGCTATACTTTGGCAAAACACCTAAGTTTTTTCTTATTCTAGTCGAACATGCATGACAGACTCAATAACTTTAGTCGAACCCTGGCAGTGATGGTCTTTCATAGTCGAACGATAGTCTTGACTAAAAGAACTTTTAATCAGACTATTTTGCCTCAGACTATTTAATAATCTCATATATCTCAGAGACCACTTACCATTATTAGCAAGTCGAAATCCTAGGGTAACACAACTGTATTTCTTTTATAGAACAATATTACGTGTAGGACATTTTGGTATGTTCATTTTATTTTTTCGCATTCACGCGCGTTCGCGTTTCGTTTAGATTAAATAATTTTCATCACAGTAACGGTTTGCGACCGTGTTTTTCTATTTTTAATATTTAATTTTTTGTTTTTATTTTTAATTATTTTTTTGCTTTTTTTAAATTTTTTGACAATTTTATTTTTAATTAAAAAAAATTGTATTTCATTTTATGCACAAAAGATCAAAAATCGACTTTTTTTAAGACTATCTTCGTTTATAGTAAGAATCTCACAAAATCGAAACCAGGTCATAATCAACTATTGAAGTTACACATGCTGATTTGATCTGTGATCAATCAGATTCAGAAATTACTGCGTTTCAATTTACGATTTTATTTTATATTTGGCCGTTAATTTTAACTTATAAACAGACACATAGTCGGTCTATAAATTAGATAGAAAAAACCTCATAGTCCCAACGTTATACTGAGGTAGCCACAAAAAGAAATCCCAAGTCAAACTTATTTTTGAGTCAACCGAAAAAAAGCTTCCATTTATGTTTGGATACATGGATTGAGTTTAGATATAATTGATTCTAACAGAATTGAGTTTGACATGATTGATTTTATCAGAATTGAATTTAGGAGAATCGATTTATGTTTGAATGCATTTATATAAAATTGAGTTGAACAATAAATTAGAGTATAAAAATCATCTAGAATCAATTTTAAAGGTAGAAGCTGCAAATTCTAGTTTCAAATAGAATCAATTCTGAAGACAAAATCAATTTTACTTTTATCTAACCAAACATCTTAAAATCACCCAAAATAAATTATACACCTCTAAAATTACTTTTGGCTATTCTAAAAACTATACAAAACATGCACTACAAAGAAAAGTAGCAGTAGCCATTTTTGAGTTTCAATTCATCCTTTTGTTTTACTTGTTTATATCTCTTTATCATATTATTTATTATTATTTTACCACTAGTATATTCATTTTATTATAAGTTTAAGTTTTCATGTACGGTATTTTTATTTTCATGGCATGTGTTGTTTGTTATTCATTTCAAACAAATTGTAATTACTTAGAATTAATTTTAGCATTTAAATGTCACAATGTTAAAAAAAATGGATAAAAAAAATATTTTTTTAATTGGATGTGATGCCTTTTTGTAATGCAAGATCACCTCCAAATCAAAAATTTAATGTTTCAAATCATATTTAGAACATTCTAAGAATCATTCCAAAATAAAATATCATTCCTAAAGAACCATATGTTTCAAGTTGTAGCCAACCAAATACAACTTAATTTATCCTCCTTTATTTTTATGTGCTCACAAAAATTATACCAAAACATGAAAATTTCTTTAGGGTCCTCCGTTATATAAATCCAATCAGTTATTTTTCTCTAAATCAACTTGACAATAGAACATTTGAAAAAAAATGATATAAAAACACAATTAAGAGAATCATTTGGAAAAATAATACGTCTAATCCTCAAGAGATTTTTAGTTGAAAGTCTATTAATAAGAAGTTTCCATCCAAATACTTTAATCTTGAAGTGAACTTCCATTTTTCAAATAAAGGCAAAGATCTTATCGAACTTGTTGGAAGGACCAAATATCGTGCACAAACCTGCGTAAAAAAGATAGCAAGAGCTGACCGAAAAAAGCCATTTTTTTGATCTCCCAAGAGGCTTGAGTTGTTGGCAGCAGCGCTGCATTCAGCAGCCTCAAGCACTGTACGTAAATTCAACAGCCTCAAGCCTTTGTAATGACTTGATCGATCTAAATCTTTTCTTTTTAATAAATTTTACGAAAATATGATTATTTTAGAGAATATCTATTTTAATCATTGAGTTTTTTTATAACTTAATAGTTTTCTATCTAAATTTATTTATTACTATAAATATTAAAATAAAAAATCCTAATTTATTTTCAACAAAAATGAATAGTTTGATTTAATTAAATAATTAGATTAATTGGTTAATAAAATTTTAAAAATCATTTAATCTCTATTAGCTAATAATCGAATAACATTTAATTAAACATAATTTTTTAATAATAAAATTGGTGAAAATTAAAGGATCTTTTAGACATATATCCATGGGTATCTCCGAATATTCGGATACGAGTCGTATAGTTCATTATCTGATTACTCGTATTTCATTCAAAACTCTTCAAATCTTATTTCATAATTTCGCAAATGAACAAGGATCTTTTGGACGTATCTCCTTGTGGATCCCCGAGTATTTGGATATGAACCGTATAGCTCTTCATTAGAATATTTGTCTTCCATTCAAAATATGGTAAATAAATGAATTTAGTTCATTCTTTCGCAGATGAAAAATGATCTCTTTGATATATATTTCTATGAATCACCAAGTATTCAGATACAGACCCTATATCTTGTCGAATAAAAATCTAAGCATTACCAAACCTGTTTCCAACTATCTATATCACCCTTGTCTCACCCTAAAATTGGGAGTAACGATTGACCTCTCACTCCATCCCTAACAGGAAATACGTTAAATCGCCCTGTCTATAAAAATTATATTTTTTTAATTCATTTTTTTATAGCAACAAAAATCAATAATTAAATTATATACATGGTTATTTAGTAATAATCATAATATTTGATGATTTTTATTTAATCTATATTTTCAAAAAATTAATATTAGTTTTAATAACCTTCTTATCTTAAGTAAGATTAATTGATAATAAAGTTAATAAAATGATTTATATTCAATTATCGTCACCGTAGAACTAAACACACACTTTGTAACTTTTAAATTTAAGCATGATTTTTACATAAATTTAAAATTTACAGTTCAACTCACTTTTATATATATATATATATATATATATATATATATATATATATATATATATATATATATATATATATATATATATATATATCACTTTGGTTTAAATTAACATTTAATTTTACATAATCAGTTCTTTTAAAATCAATTTTATATGATAGAACAAAATTATACTATATATAATATTGGAAATTATTAATACTTAATAATATTTAATCATCACGGGTGTGTTCTAAAATGACAAGAAAATATTTATGTGAAGTTTGTATTTTGAATATGAAAATAGGAAACAGTTCGTGAAGTGTTGCAATAGGTTGTTTGTAATTTGAATTAGAAAAAATAGGCAACACTTCGTGAAGTGTTGCAGAATGAAAACATGCAACTCTTGGTAAATGTTGCAATAGGCCAAGCAGTGTAACTTTTGGAAAAAAGAATTGTTTCGCCAATGGTCGCTACCTTATGAAACAATACTAAAGTGACCTATAAAACTTCATTTTGAATTATCCTAGGTATTTCTGCGTTCCAACTCTAAGACATATTGAGAGTGCTTGAAATACTTATAAGAAAAGTGATTTCGTTCACGATTTTAGCCTCGATCCATTTGGTTTAAATTGATTTTTCTAACATAATAATGTAAAAAAAAATGTACACATGCATTTAATCGAATGATGTCATTTTGTTATATTAATTTTTGAATTATCGACATAAATATTTATATGGCAGAATGTGACTAGACACATATGTAGAAAACAATTATAGCGACAATACATAGAAACCAAATTCTTGTCATATGAATTCAAGTAGTTGAATGTGAAGTTTGTGGAAGTTGTTATACTTGACAAAATTATTAGATTAAAATATTAGACACATGTAGAAAACAATTATAGTGACAATACATAGAACCCAAATATTTGTCATATGAATTGAAGTCGTTGAATGTGAAGTTTGTGGAAGATGTTATACATGACAAAATTCTTAGATCAAAATATGATTCTTTAATAGATGAATTTAGAACCATATTTGATACCATTCCCTAAGACATGTTGCAACGATTTCAACTATCTTTCAAATTGTATCTTAAGTTCAATGAATAATGAAATATGTTAACTTGTTCTGGCATTGAGAAAAATAATTACAAGTTTATTTGATTATTGACTCACTCTCTTGCCGACCTAGCATTATTCTTGACCCGTTTATCATATTATTATTAATTATTATAAATGAACTCGATTAATTAACTTCATATTTCATGTAGCAACAAAACTTTGTCATAATAAAAGTCCAAAACTATTTCTAAATACAGCAGCAATTTTAGGGACGTAGTAGTGAAAGCAACAAGGACTTTTCTTATAAAATAAGGTTGGAATAACGTGTATCTAACAAAATAAAATAAAATTTTAACCTGTAGTAAAATTTTGTCAACTAAATCATAAAAAATATCAAACTTTATTATTTATTTATTTTTTTGGACTAGCAGCAAGTTCATTTTTTTAATGTTTTGAACCAGCAGGAATTTCATTTTTTTTAATCTTGACTTTTATTGTTTTCAAACGCATTATTCAATAAATTCATTCTTACGATTGATTTATATATATTTTTTTGTAATGTATAAATTTTCGGAAAAAAAAAACTGTTTTAAGATTTTTAGAAGCTAAATTAGTAAACTCAACAATTTAGAGCAACTTTTTTCCGTTATCATAATTGCTTACAAATAACATACTCATAATCTTGTTACTATCATCTTTATTAGGTCATATACAACAACTATAATTGTAACAACAACTATAAATTTTAACAACAACTATAATTGTAACAACAACTATAAATTTTTTATCCTAATTATTTTTCTGTAAGTTAAATGTAGTAAAGATTTGTCAAATAATTATTATTTTTTAAAATATTTTTAAGTTTGTATTTTTAATTTATGTTTGAGATTTTTAATTTGTTATATGTATTGAATAGGATTATGAAATGGAACAATGGAAGGATGGTATCCAAATTCAAGAGGTATCAAGAAGATTATGAATTTGACATCAATAGTATTTGTTATATTGTAATCAATTATAGATTAATTCAAAATAGATATTTGTTCTTTATGTTAATGCAACTTTTATTATTATTCTATTTGTTGTACCCTTTGTTTATATTTGTTACTGCAATAATATATTATTATGATCTTTAATATGAAAACAATATTATTGTCTATCTTTAATATTAATTGCATCTTGAAATATTTTATTTTCAATTATATTATTGTCTTTCATATTATTGAATTTTTAATTGTATTGATGACAAAAGGAGAATATAAAAGTGAAGTTGTGAGATTGGTGGTAGTGATGAGTGAAACAATGATAACATGAAGAAAGTTGTGAGAGTGATGGTGGATCTCAATACTATAAAAAAATAAATTGTGATAAGAGAGAGATTAGACATTTGCTTGGAGTTGGACAGCTACAGCAGGCTACATCATGAAAAGAAAAGAGGCACACGGCTCCATTTTTTCCTTTCAGACACGTTTTCACTATAGTAATAAGCTAAAATTAAAACAATAGTTATATATATATATATATATATATATATATATATATATATATATATATATATATATATATATATATATATATATATATATATATATATATATATATATATTAATCGGTCGAATTCGAGTTTAACTACATAAACTTACTTTTGATTCTATATTGCACATGATTTACATACATGCACTTTCTTAGGAACACAACAAATTTCTGCATCATTTTTTTTTACATATCTAACTCATCTAACATTTCTAATAACATATTTAATAACAAAATTATATTTTGTATTGAAAATTTTATTGATCGGAATGCTTTTACGGGTACCAGACATTTTTCTATACATTCAATTATTATTATTTTACGGGTACCAGACATTTTTCTATACATTCAATTTTTTTATGGGTACCAAACATTTTTCTATACATTCAATTATTATTTTTTCATGGGTACCAAACATTTTTATACATTCAATTATTATTTTGTCATGGGTACCAGACGTTTTTCTATACATTCAATTATTATTATTTTACGGGTACCAGACATTTTTCTATACATTCAATTTTTTTATGGGTACCAGACATTTTTCTATATATTCAATTATTATTTTTTCATGGGTACCAAACATTTTTATACATTCAATTATTATTTTGTCATGGGTACCAGACATTTTTCTATACATTCAATTATTATTTTTTTACGGGTACCAGATATTTTTCTATACATTTAATTATTATTATTTTCACGGGTACCTGACATTTTTCTATACATTCAATTATTATTTTTTCATGGGTAATAGAAATTTTTCTATACATTCAATTATTATTTTTTCACGGGTACAAGATATTTTTCTATACATTCAATTATTATTTTTTCACGGGTACCAGATTTTTTTCTATACATTCCATTATTATTTTTTACGGGTACCAAACATTTTTCTATTAAAAAAATATAAATCTGAAACAAATGCGCGTCCCGTACCAGAACCTGTACAGACGCACGGGTTTGTTACTAGTTGCTTACAAATAACATACTCATAATCTTGTTACTATCATCTTTATTAGGTCATATACAAAGAGTTCATAGCATTATTCACAATAGAGCAATGAAATGAATTGTGTTCTCCAGTCACGTGAAGTTGTGATATGATTTTCACGTGTGTAAAAAATAAGTTGTGATGTGAATATTACGTCGCAACATCTTTATAATATTAAAACATAAAAAGTAAGGAGAACCAGAAAAGTTTTTAAAAAAATGTTGTGACGTATAAATTACGTCGCAACTCAAAAAATAAAAAATAAAATTTTAAGGCGTCAGTCAGATATGCACATGGGGAAATTTGAATTTTTTAAAATTCAAGTTGTGACGTGTATATCACGTCGCAACATAAAATCCCAAGTTCTAAAATCTTTTCTGATTGAGTTGACTGACAAGGAGTAGATGGAACTGTAACGTCATTATAGCCGTTGGTTGGTTGCGACATGAATTCCATTTTGCAAAGTTGCGACGTGAAATTCATGTCGCCGATGGCCCTATTAATAAATGTGCAATGTTTCTCTTCCTCAGTCTCTCTTATCTCTCTCTTTCTTCTTTCAACATTCTTCCTCTTCTCTCAACCATCAACCTTCATCTCTTCTTCCTCCCTTCTCTCAAATTACCTCAAATCTCCATTGAACTTCCATTGAAATTCTCCATTATAAACTATTTAAGGTATTAGTCATATTAATTTTATCTTCTTTTGTTTAATAATTTCGTTTTGGTATGTTTTATTTTTAATTGTGTTTTATATTTTTTAGAAATAATATTTGTGTTTGAAGGAGCATTTGAAGAAGATAGAGAAAGATTTTTTTTGTATTTGAAGGAGTATTTGGAATAATAGAGAAAGATAGAGGTATTTTTACCATTTATTTTTTTAGATTTTATTTTATTTATTGTTGATGGTTGGTTGTTGAATGATATTGTTGAAAATAGAATATAGTTTTTAAAAAATAATATAGTTTTTATTAAAAAAAATTAATTGTTGTATGTGTTAAAATAGAATATAGTTTTTATTAAAATAAATTTAAATTATATTTTAGACTAAATTACAGTTTTAGTCCCCATATTTTACTCAATTTACGAAATCAATTCTCCTATTTTATTTTTAAACATTTTTAATTCTCTTATTTATTTTTCTCTTTAAAAGTTGATTACGTGTCCACTATCATTTAGACATTTCTTATTTCCATGTCATTTAAAGTTATTTATTAAACTTATAATTACATATTAATCACAATGAAACATTTCGCAAAAGTCATCAATATTATTATATTTGTTATCTAAATAAATATTAAAATAAAAAATTAAATAACTACAACCTTATAGCTAATTTTTTTTCCATAACTTTATTCTTTTGTTTCTTCATCTTCTTTCATATCTTACCTCTATTTATCACCATCTTCACCACTCTATAAAAATATCCCACAACAATCATAAATGTTATTTTTTTAAAATAAATATTAAAATTAAAAATTAAGAAACTGCAACCTTATAGCTAAAAACTCTTCTTTTCTAAAGAACTTTGTCCTTTTCATTCAAACACAACGAAGCATGCATTAAAAATTATTTCAGTTTTAAATTCAGTTTTAAATATATTTTTAAAAGAGAAAATTCAATTTTTTAAACAAAATATATATTATATAGGTATGTTTAAAATAAAATAAAATAGAATAGAATTGTATTTTATATTTCTTAAAAGAATAATAAGTTTGTTAAGAAGTAATATTTTTTAAACTTAACATTTTTTTGAAAAATTATTATATATTTCTTATATTTTGTTTGAAAAAAAAGGATATAGTAATATTTTGTTTAAAAAATATTTATTGTAGTTTGAAGTATTATTTTGTTTAAAAATAGAATATAATAATATTTTGTTAAAAAAAAAAAGATATAATAGTATTATAGATATATGTAGTTAATATAGTTTTAAAATAATTATAAAATTTATTTATAGTTAAATGTTTAATTTTAGTTATTAAAAAGACAATGATAAGAACATAATTATTGGTAATATTGTAGTTGGATGTACGCAGTGGCGGAGCCACGTAGGTACAGGGGAAGGCCATGGCCTCTTTTTTATTTATTTATTTTTTCATATAAAGGAAAATGCTAAAATGCCCTTTTTTTAATATCAAAAGTCCTTCTTCATCTTTCATATCTTCTCCATCGTGTAAAAGGTTTTACATAGCAAAAATTTAAAACTCTATTATTCATCTGCAGAGCATCGTAAATCACTTCTTTATCGTCGTCGATGTGATTGTTTCCGAAATCCTTGAAATTTTAACAGTTCAAAATGGTTTTCTTTTTCCTTTAAGTATTTTTTGTTTTTAAGATTTTTTCTTTACCCACCTTCCTATGGGGTCACCCCAGCGAAAAACTCATTTTACCCCGCTTTGGAAATGCATTTCCGAAATATTTTTTTTTTCTAAATTTTTCCAGACTTCGAAAGTGCATTTCCGAAAAAATCCCAAAAATTGGGATTTTGATTAATTCGGAGATGAATCTCCGAAAAAACAAAAAAAATCTAAAAATTCCAAAAATTAATTTTAGGATATGAATTAATTTATATATTATAAATTTGATATAATTTATGAGTAATAAATAATAATAATTATATATTTTGATATAATTTATTAGTTATGAATAATAATTATTATATATTTTTATTCTGATTCATATTTTAAAATTTAAAATTATTTTAATTAAAAAATTAAAATAATTTCACTTACAAAATGAGTTATAATTTTTTATTTATATATTTATATATTTATAATAATCATTATGTATTTACAAAAAAAATTAAAAAAATGAGTGTTTTGATTCATATATTTATATAATAATTATAATAATTATTATATATTTATAATAATTATTATATATTTATAAAAATTATTATATATTTATATATTTATATAATAATTATTATATATTAATTATAAATATATTTATATATTTATATAATAATTATAAAAATTAAAAAAATGAGTGTTTTAATTTATAATATTTATTATATATTTATATATTTATATATTAATTATTATATATTTATATATTATATATTTATATATTTCACTTACAAAATTAATAATTATTATTATATATTAATATATTTCTATTCTGATTCATAATTAAAAAGGAGATAATTTTTTATTTAGTTTAAAAAAATTAAAAAAAGATTTTGTCTTAATTTTATTTAATGAATAAATTTTATATTTAATTCTATATAATTCAAAATTTACTTATGGAATTAAAATGTTTTTGATTTATATAAGTTAGTAAAATAATTTTTAACTTTCAAATAGTTTAGGATGTTTTGATTCACCTTGATTTTATTGATTCACCTTAATTTTATTGATTCACCTTGATTTTATACCTATTAATTGTATTGATTCACCTTGATTTTAATTTTTTTAATAATTATTAATTATTTCGGAAGTGTATATCCGAAACATTCCAAGACCAATTTGGTCTTGGAATATTTCGGAAGTTCATTTCCGAATTCCTCCAAGGGGGTGCGTTCGGAGATGAACTTCCGAAACACCACATTTTCTGAAAATGTAACTTTATTTCGGAGATGCATCTCCGAAATCAATATTTTATATTAAAAAAAACACGTTTTCGGAAGTTCATTTCCGAAAACACCTTTTTTAACAAAAAAAGTATCTTTTCGGAAATGAACTTCCGAAACAAGGGGTAGTGTGGTAAATTCACCTGAGGTGGGCAAGAAGGTTAGGAGGTGAGTGAAGAAATTTTCTTTTTTAAATGTTAGATTTATGGTTCAGGGGTGTTAGAGTCATTTTTTGAATTTTTAAATATTAGATTTATGATTTAGGGGTGTTAGAGTTCTACATTTTCTGAATTTCTAAATGTTAGATTTATGATTTAATTAGGGGTGTTAGATTTATGGGGAAGTTGCTAAAAAAAATGATAAAATTTGTATTTTTGATATGTTTGAGTCATTCAATTTTATGTGTAGAAAATTATATTGATCAATGAGATTGTGAAATAGCTTATGATATGTTTCAGAAATGAGATTATGAAATAGCTTGTTTATGGAACTCTTCAGGTAGCTTGTAAGTAGTGTTATTCAATTCTGCTTGTGGAAAAATTGTTACAGTAACAATTATGAATGATATTGGATAAATTGTAAAGAATTGTTACAGTAACATTTATGCTTGATATGTTTGAGATTTAATTGTTACAGTAACAATTATGTCATTGTATTGGATAAATTGTAAAGAATTTTTGTTTCTAAATGTGATCAATTTTTTGATAAATTGTTGCCTTCAAAAGTGTGATGAATTTTTGCCTTTAGGTTCAAATTTAGAGGAGAAATAATTACTCACCTCATTTATAGTTTTTACGAATTTAACAAAGATCCTTTGTTATATCTTCGTAATTTTAATTGCTTTGTAATTTTTCTTTTTTGGCGGGTCTTTCTCATTTTTGTGTAATTAAATTTTGAGAACCCTTAATTCTCTATATTAATATATTCTTGCTTACCAAAAAAAAATATATATAAGCAATTTTATATATGAAAAAAATATATAAATGCATGAACTTTGTTATTATTGTTAAAAGCTGACTTAAAATAATGTTGCACGAGAACGTCCAATAATATAAAGCTGATTTGCTTTGTTATCCTATAAAGAAAAA
Source organism: Vicia villosa (assembly GCF_029867415.1). NCBI lineage: Eukaryota > Viridiplantae > Streptophyta > Magnoliopsida > Fabales > Fabaceae > Vicia > Vicia villosa. The sequence goes on from NC_081181.1 coordinate 224,800,122, forward strand.
CATGAGTTTCTTGCCATTTCATTCCCTTGACTAGAGTCCAAAAGTTATCCGTTTTACTTTCATTCTCCTTTCAAATTCAAATAAAAGCATATATAAACAAGTACCACAAAACTATCATATGGTTTCTACTAATTAATCAATTTTCATTCAAAAGCAAAACAACATGCAGCATAGCACAACTACAAGAAGAGCACAATGCCACTATATACATAAGAAATTCAAAATAAGAGAGGCTTTAATCACCCTAAACAACCCAAAAAGAACTTGGTTTATGTCTAAAACTAGAAAGAAGACATGACATTACCCTAACAATGCTACAAAGAAGAAAAACAAAACAAAGTCTTGGAGACCATTTTTATTGATGCTGCACAGGATATCTCACTCCTGCTGCCAAAGCACGTTGTTGCTCTATCTGAACATAAGCACATGATTTATAATATATTAGAACTTTATATTAATATATTTATTATATTATAATGCATGATAAAAAAAATATACGTAGTAATTAAAGTAGATGAAATGTAACTTTACTTGGAAAAGTTCATGCAATTTGTTCTTAAGATAACAATATTCATGCTCCAGCATCTCCAACGCTCGCAAACATCTGCAATTGTATTACGAATAATCAATGTATTTGGTCTATACATTAGAAAGAGAAGATAATAGAGTGTATAAAAAAATGAACATACCCAGCGCGATTGTCTTGCTCGGAAGCGGCGCGAAAGGCAATGCAGATGCTTGTAACTCTCTTAGCACCAATGCTTGAGCTGCTACCAATGAATTGATTCAAATGTATTTCCATTCTCTTGTAATCCGAAAACTCCCTCTCCATTCTGCAGCGACGGCAATTATTTTAAGACAGATAAAAAAATATAAATATGACACTTATTATGAGACGGTGAGACAAAAGTAATTATTACAGCAATGATCTGAGATTGGTGAGTAGTTTTTCGGACTCGTGGAAGTAAATATTGACGACTTCGGATACAAAGTTAGGAGAAGTGTCATCTTGAAGCTGTTGAAGTTGCAAGAACTGCTCATCCAAAACTCCCTGATGGAAGAGAAAGGCGAGGAGACGATTCATGTCGGCCCACAAAAGGTCCGCCCCGAAACCAAGCATCCAAAGTGGGAGACCCGTTTTGGCTAATTAAGGATCAAAATCAAAGTATATGTGATAGTAGTTGAAGTGTATAGACAGTTGCTATAACTCAAACTGACACACAAGGTTAATTTAAGGTTGTGTTGCTGTCATGGGAATGAATGACAGTGGTATTTAAAGGCTTCCACAAACGACTAAGGATCCTTTTCACATGACCCCACCCAGCCATTACTAGTATTGTTTATAAGGGATGGGAAGAAAATGGTGAATGAGATGAAAGGGAAGGCGTGCATATGAGGAAGAGGGTTTATCGAGGTGAATGTGGGGTATCTGGCAGACCAAAATGTTTGTTGGAGCTGCTCTGACCTTAGTTAGTCTCTACACTTCGTGGCGTGCGACTCATCAGTCAGGCACCTTTACAATATGCAGGTGCGCTGTGCTGCGGCATTCAGCTCTCATTCCCATACAACATTTGCCTGCTCACCCATTCCACACTTCCTTTCATTACAAACTCCATTTTTCTAGAAAGTCATACTCTACTTTTGAATCATTATTTTTAAATTATTTTGTGTGGGATGGTAAAATAATGGTGTATATCATTAGATGTCACTCTTCCGTCATAAAAAAAAAAAATATCATTAGATGTCACTCAGAAGTTGTTTTATAATGTGAATGTTAAGTGTATAAAATTTGATTCATGGTCATAGCAAAACACTTACTTCATAACTAATAAAGGTTAACTAATTAAACTAAATAGAAAAATTGATACAACTTCCTTCAAAGTCATATATAAACAATAAATATATAGTATACAATTTTTGGGAAAAATAATTGTTTCAGGTGGATCTAGGGTTAAAACGGTGATGATGATGAACATTGTACTCTCGCTAGGAGTATAAATGTGTAACAATCTGTAGTGGATAAGTGTTGTTAGAAAATTTAAGGTTGTCATGACATTGAGAGTTAGCTCACGCGACGTGAGAAGTTGTTGTAAGTGTGTATTTTATCTATGTTGTAGTTGGTCTTTTGTATCAAGTTCTTGATGAATTTATACTCCCTGGGACCTTGAGACAGGTCTTCTTAGGATGTAGCAGCCATAATAGGAATGGGTGGTTGGTTCTATGAAATCTAAGAAATGTAATTGAATCCCACAGCTTCCTTGTAACATTTGCAATGGTGTTATGCGTGTGACGGACATTCCTGTCACCTTCCTCCATACTTGGCTCCTTTTACTGGCTGGATCAAGAACTCCCATGGTCGTCTCACCCATGGAAACTAGATCCCTCTAATCCTCCACTAGGGCTACGCTTATCATACTTTTTCAAGTGTCCCTACTAGATCGGGAGTTCTATCTCTTTCTTAAATTTTAGACAGTCTTCTCTTGATGCACCTTGATCTTATGGAACTTACACTGACTGTTAGGTTCTAGTCCCGTGATGTCCGTCTTCGAGGTTGGCGGTTGAGGGATGTTATAACTATAAAGAACTTCTTGCCATATTTGTTGTCAGGGAGTGTTCAAAGGTTTAAATCTCTCCACAAACTTTCTATTTTGTTTGAATGATGTTTTTTCTCTAATAAGGGACGTGTATTGGTCCCTTCGTGAGATGTCTGCATTGGGAGTGCGCTCTTTTGCATAATGGGCCTTCTTTCGAGCATTATGTTGTTCATCATAACATTCTACTTGCTCACTACTTCAGCTAAAGACATTGTTGGTCTTTGGTCGAGGGATTCATTGAAGTGTCTCGCTCGAAGCCCGTTTCTGAAACGCTCTTATAAATATTTCCTAGTATGGATGAACTACTTGATTATTTCTACGTTGAAGAGGGTGAGATAATCCCTTAATGACTCTGATGGGCCCTGACGTGTGTTGAATAGTCTCGTGGTGGCCAACTTCTGATGCTTGCTTGCAACAAATTGGTGGACTGGCTTCTTCACCATGTATAGATAGTTAGTGACGGCGAGTCTGGGAATGACCTTATGTTATCTTAGGTTTGCATCTCTAAAGGTGTCGGATAAAAGCTTGCACTTAAAGGATTCAGGTGCCATAATTAGGGATGTCAATGGGGCAGATATTGTTCGGAGGATGCTTCTCCGCTCCCCGCCCCGCCCCCAAATTTAGTCCCCATCCCCATCCCCAATCCCCGCCACGGGGGAATATTTCCCCCCATCCCCATCCCCACAGATCCCCACGGATATCCACGGAGATCGAATCTTAAGAAAATTTCTACACTTTTTGATCAAAAATATGACACTAGTATTTTGTTATTTTTTTCCGTATTTTTTAAAACGCATATATTTGCATCTTTATTTTATAAAAAAAATAACAATACATCTTGCATCAATAATAAATAAAAAAAGCAAAAGAACTTGATGTTGCTAATATTTTTTTATGTAAAAATAAACAAATAAATAGTAACATAACTTGCTACTGTGCTTCCACTAATTTACTACAACAATACCAATGTCGTCCAACGCAAGTGGTTGATTATGTGTGACAAATCTATAACTTCTAATGACTCTTCATTTTCTAATACATTAATATTTTTCATGTAAAATTATATAATTATATAATATATAAAATATATAAATTAAAATATATCGTCGGAGTCGGGGAATCCACAGGGACGGAGGATACTTTTCCAATCCCCGCCCCAAAGTGTTATCGGGGGAACTTTTCCCTCCATCCCCATCCCCACGGGGAAAAAAATCCCCAACTTCGGATCTCCGCACAGATATTCCCCACAGGGATCCCCATTAACAGATGCAATTGACATCCCTAGCCATAATGATGGCCATCTAAGTGTTGAAGGGGGCCAAATGCTCATATGGTTTGTTGCGTCCATCGAGCTTAGCTTATGATGGCGACTTAAAATTCTTAGGGACGGGCGCCTGTCATATCTTGTTTGATAGAGGATGAGGATCTAATAATTCTAGTTCATCCATCATATCTATTTATTACTGGCGCTTCTAGATATAAAGAATTGTATCCTCTATGGTTTGGTTTTGGCGATGAAGGATAAACCACCTCTACTATGTCATTTTCCATGGTGTTAGATTCCTCGTTGGACGAAGTCACTATCTTTTTGTTCATCATGATGAAAGATGAGCGCAAAGATAATACTCCAGTTGAACAAGGGCTATCAAAGGCTTTTAGGATTATTGTGATATTTATAGCTAGCTCAAGCGAGGTGATCAGAATAGTTTGATAGCTTGGAAGTTGTTGGTAAACTCTTCATGGAAGAAGAGTCGGGCACTAACGTACGTCCTCGCGTCAAATGCCACATCGTTCCAAAGAACAGAAGGAAATTTCTTAGTCATGTCATCTAGAATTGGAGAACCAGTGTGTTGCTCGCCATTTTCATCATCTTCAAAGCTTACAATGACCTTATTCTTTTCATTAGGAGTTGAGGAGGAAATCGTGATATGCCCATTTAGCCTCAGAGTTTTGAGAGGACGAGTCTTAATAATGGTGCTCCATTCGGTATCCCTTTTTCTCCTTTTGTTGATGTGGACGCCCCTAAGACTTTTTGGACTCTCATTCCATTGCTCATTATAATTTTCCTTCTTTTTGGCCAGGTGAGTTTTCCTTTTGGAGACCAGGATGGATGACATTTTTCCTATTAAAACTTGAAGAAAAATGGCGATAAATTATGATGTGAGTAAACAATCCTAAACCATAAATAACTACAATCTCAAACTTACGCAAGTACTCATCGATATTTCTATCACCCCCCCAATCTAACTCAGTCATTTTTCTAGGGATCGTGATATAAAACTCATCGAGAAAATGAACCACTTCCATCTCGATGATGGTGAGATAATAGAAGTTATATCCAATGTTAGCCACTGGGTCTTTAGTCCAAGACAAAGGAAAGAGAGGTGTGCACCATGGAGGCGTCATCCCGCTCCCTCACTCTCACAAATCTATCATTCATAATCTCATAGTAGTTGGAATGAGACTAGAAAAAATTCATCTCAAATAGGGCACCAAGAGTTACCCAATCTTCTATCGATCTGTTCTTGGTACTGTAAAAGGAATATCTATCCATATGATAGGGTTGGCGTCCAATCATCAGTATATGATCTTGAAGGCCCTAATGAAACCTCATTTGCTTGGATAGATTTGGTAGGGAGAAAGATTTACACTCACCAAAAACTCTGCTTCGAATAGTGCCAAAAAGGTTGATATGCCTCTAAAAGAAGGCCACCCCTTTATCACTAGTGTAATGGGTCACGAAGCCCGATGCTCGAGTACTTAAGATTTTCGGCCACCATTGATCACTTGAGATTTCTTGAGAAAGAATAAGAAGAAATAGAATCATTATAAATCACACCATGACTATTAGAACTAGTAATGTTCTCAGACCTCCCAAACACCTATATTTATATTATCATATAGTCGATCGATCCATCCACTCTCGTTTAAGTCCTTAATAATCACCGTGATTGGAACGGAAAAGCGTGAAGAAAGCGGAGAATATGAATACTAATGGGAAAGCAGAAAGAAGACTCTAGGTTTGGAGAAGACTTTCAGCTTGCTCTAGGAAAAATATGGTAGTGTGTTTGAAATATGATGGAACTGTCTCTTTGACAACATCAAAAGCTATGCAAAATAGGCAATGATTTCCCCTAGAAAACTAGCATTTTTCGTGTAGTATCTAGGGTTCCTTTAAGGCATGTCCTTCTTTTAGTGTGTCATACTTGCTAAAACTTAGATGGCCTAGTTTTCTATGGACTGAACTTGGCCTAGTCGAGAATAGTTTCCCTTAAAGCCTTAGTTGGTTGGGCTAGATTATGGCTTGGCACTACATTATCGCATTTAACTTTATGTCTTTTTCTTCTAATACTACTCTAGTCTTCTTAAAAATATTTTTAGGGGAAGCTTAGGTCTTATAATTTTGGGGGCAACTTTCATTGAATAATGATAATGCACTTTTCATTAGAGCTTCATGATCTTCCTCTATGAGCTTTATCTTCTTTGCTAGTAAATCCTTGATAAATTTTGCATATACCGACATTTGATCCACAACTTATCCAAAGTGATTTTTCACTTGAAGTTTAGTAAACATTTATAAGAATTTTTTGAATTGTCCTTTTTTAAAATATTTTTTTATTTAGGTGAGGATATGGTAGTCATGTCTGAGGTGTGGTTTTCTTCTCCTCAATTTTTTCTCTTCTCTTACCCCTTCTTCCCTATTTTTATTCCTTCTCCTTACTTTTTTTTCTTTTCCTTGTTCGACTACTCTATGAAAGTTCTCTTTGCTCATGTTTTCAAAACTTTTTCTTCTCACTCCCTTCAGACTAACCTTCTTAAAGATTCTCCAACTCCTCAATTATATAATATGTGAACTTTCACATTCCTTTTCTTTCTATTAATTATCATTAGGAATGTTGAAGTTGTCTTGTGAGAAGTTCACAAATTGCGCCAAGGTTTTCTCCAAGATGGAAAATTTCCCTGGTTTTTGTTGTCGATGCCTTTGATGCTTGCTTACAAATGTCGGAGTGTAAGTATTTATAACATGATTGTTTCTTTGATAGACGCCCATGTAATTTACTTCTTCCTCTAAGAAGCATTCAAAATTGCATTGGTCATTCTCACGACCACCACCACAGTAATCACACATCATATCTTGTCATTCTTTGTTCGTTGTCTACAAGTTTTTTTTTATTATTGCGTCCAACTTGGCTTGCATTTGATCGACACGTGTTGATATCTTATTTTTTCAATTTCTAGATAAAATTTAATTTGTCTCATATGTTCCCTGCTATTTGTTTGCACCTTTCGTGTTGGACTCCATAATTGAACATTTATTAGTGTACCTTGCAAACGACCCAGAACATGTCAATTACGAAATTATTTTGACTAAATTACACCACTTGATTTAGTCTATTTTATTTATCTTTTGATTAGCTCGAAACACATATGAGAAAAAATTGGGGTAGTTTGGAATTTAATGAAAAAATGAGTTATTTATGTTAAAAACAGGGTCAGCCATTTGAGCGTTTGTCTCTGACGTTAAAATACAAAAGCTTAAAATTTTTTATTTAACCAAGAGTTGAACCCATGTCTCTTGCATTCACATAATACTCCTTAACCATTAAGACAAGCTTTCCTTCTATATACTTAATTGCAACAATAATATATATCATATATACTTAAGTATTTAAGCAATATTAACAATATAAATATAATATATGTGCTTAACATATGTTTCTATCATATGTACTTTAGTATTCAACAATAATACATATCATTGCAATAATATTAACAGTTTAAATATAAAATAGTTGAAATAATATAAAATAATTATTTAATATTTAATAAATAATTTAATCATTAATAGTTAAAATATTTTAATAATTATTTAATACTTTATAAATAATTTAATTATTAATAGTTAAAATAATAAATATTTTATTAAAACTCAATAGTTGAAATGTTAAATAGTTGAATTATTTAATAAACTAAATAGTTGAAATATTTAATAGAAAAAATATTTAATAAACTAAATAGTCTATTTAATAAACTAAATAATTATTTAATAAACTAAATATTTGAATATTATTTAATAAACTAATTACTTAATAAAATAGTTGAACTAATTATTTAATTAACTAATTACTTAATAAAATAGTGGAACTAATTATTTTAAAAAGTGGAAATATTAAATAGTTAAAATATTTAATATACTAAATTTTTAATAAATTAAATAGTTGAAATACATTAGTCATTAAATATTATTTAATTTATTTCAACTATTTCAACTATTAATCTAATAAATAGTTTATATATTACATAAACTATTAAATATGTGATTAATAAATAATTTCTTTCAACTATTTAGTCTAATAATTTATATGTTAATTATTAAATATTTTATATATTAATAGTCGATAGTTGAAATATTAATAAACTAAATAGTTTAAAATATGAATTAAATATTTTAAAAATTTAATAAGGTATTTAATAATGTATTTATATATTTTAAAATTTTCTTGTCAAAAAACTCAACACAATAAATAATATATTTAGGTAATATATACATTTTAATTTTTAAGTATTGCATTCATTTAAAGTATTGAAAATATTATAAACATTACCATAAATAATATGTTTAAATAATACATACATATGTATTGCAACTATGAAAGAAAAATTTAAAGTGGCATAGTGGATAGGTGATAAAGCTATCACCAAAGGGTCTCTCTAACTTACACGGATCAGAAAAATTATTTAACTCTTTTTTTTTTTTTAATTAGTAAAACAATACATTTTACACATGTTTTTTAAAAGCAAATATAAAATTATGAATTATTTTGAAATATATTTTACATCTGATTTTTAAAAACAAGTTTAAACATATAATACCTCTGTCTCAAATTATAAGATGCTTTAGGCATTTCTCACGAATTTAGAAATGTAATTATTATTTTATGCTTTAGGCATTTCTCACGAATTTAGAAATGTAATTATTATTTTATGGAAAAGTGAAATGATGTATGACTTCATAAAAATGTATTTTTAATTATATTAGAAAGAGAAATTAAAAAAATATAAAAAATGAAGAGTAATAAATGATAAAGTGTATATTAGAAAAAATATATTAATATTATATTAAAATTGTAAAGTGACATATAATTTAGGACAAAAAATTTCTTCAAAACGTCTTAGAGCGCATTTGTTTCAAGAATTCATAAAAGATTTCCAAGAATAAGGTACCTAAGAATAAAAATATGAAGATTTTATTTTTGGGTATTTATTTTAGAATGTGTTTGACATATAATTTGATGTTTTTGAAAAAATGAGTAGTTATATTAAAAAAAACATTATGTGAAATTTCATGGGAAAAAACATTCCCACCTACCTTCTTCTCATGGGAATAAAACCATGAGAAGTTTGGAAGCTACGGAAGTTATTTCATTTCAAGAAACTTTTATTTTTAAGAATAATTATTTTTAAACTTTGAAACAAACATGAGAATAACTATATTCACCAATCGTTAGTTTGTCTAGTGGTGATTGGCGCTGAATTTGATAGGGAGGATCACAGTTCGATCCCTTACAATTGCGATCGGGAGTGGACTAGAACCACTTGAGTCTAGGACTGACTCCCGATCTCACACAACTGCGATCGGACCCCCCGAACCGGAGTATACCGATGGTGAAAAGCTAGAAAAAAACCTATATTCTACCATGTATTTCTGAGAACATAATTTCTAGACTTGAAACAAACGCCCCTTTATAATTTGGGAAAATAAATTATTTTCAAAATATAAAATTTAATATTTATTTTTTTAAAATTCGATATAAATTCATATTTTTTATTTTTTATTTTTTTTAATTAAAACATAACCCTTATTGATTGAGCCACCTTTGATTAAAAAGTTGCCAAAAGATAGTACTTTTTTGAGTTATATACTCCCTCTGTCCCAAATTATATGTCACTTTATCAAAAATATTTGTCTTAAATTATAAATCACTTTACAATTCTAAATATATTTTTAATAACTTTTTGTATAATATACTCTCTACTATTTTTATTTTTTTAAATTCTTTTAATTTTAATTTTGAATATAATTATTGAAGGGTGATTTTGTAAACTCATATATCATTTCATATTTTCATAAAATAATAATTAGATTTTTTAATTCATAAAATAATAATTAGATTTTTTAATTCATATAAAATAATCAAAACGTAATGTCTTATAATTTATAATTTGAGATGAATGAAGTAATCAATTAAGTTAGGTTAGACTTTTTTATGTAATTAATTTTTCACACCACTTATCGACTTCTTTGAAGTCCGAGTCTGAAGGCGCATTAAGGTAAGGTTCTTCGGACAGGATAGGTGGCGTAATGAAAAGTTTAACCAAAGGTAGTCAGGCGGAGGAATATAAGACGATAAATGTTTTGTCTTTTTCTACTTTCTTAAACGCTAAGCTTACAAAGCATGACTGCTATACTTTTCACACCATCATGCCATAAACTGCAAACTGGACCCAACTTCACATCACACGCTAGTAAGTTAAATAAATTAAGGCCATGCTAATGCTATTTTATATACTTAATTTTAGTTAAGTCTATCTATATGTGCAATTTTTATTACCACCTCTGATATCACAATGTTTTCTTTTACAGGGGTGCTATGTGTACACTGAAAAGTCTATACACCGTATGTATACCTTAGATTTTTCAAAACAATTTAACTCTGGCACAAAAATCTAGGCTAGAAAAAATTATTAAAAAAAACCAAAAGTACAAGTAACCGTATGTATATACGGTGTTGATGTAGCTTTTGGTGTAATGATAAATTTTCTCTTTCTTTTATAAACAATGATCACGAACTAAAATTTAACATTGAATCATTTCAAATACTGAAATTGTACTTTCAAAAAAAAATCATCAGGGAATAGAACATAGGAATCCTCTTAATTTAGGACATTAGTAACTTTTTGAGGCGACGATACCAATGCCATAGCATATCTAAGAGTCTGTTTGGTAAGACAAAAAAAGAGCTTTTAGCTTTTCAGCTCGTATTAATAAAAAAGCTCTGTTTGGTAACTCTAGTTTAGCTTTTAGCTTGTAGCTTTTTTACTAGTTTTAAGCTTTTTTTCCAAAAGCTATTTGAAGTAGCTTTTGAGCTTGTAGCTTTTAGCTTGTGAGTTTTTCTTGCATTAATACCCTTATTATTTTAACTAAAATATATTATTACCCTCATTAATTAAAATGTCATTAATGTCATTTTGTATCTATCAGCTAATGAAACAGCTAATTTACCAAACACTCACATTAGCTTATCAACTATCAGCTATCAGCTACCAGCTAAAAGCTATCAGCTACCAGCTAAAAACTACCAGCTAAAAGCTACCAGCTATCAGCTAGTTTTACCAAACAGAGCCTAAGACTAAAATAAAATACACATGCACACAAACTTCTTAACCATGTCTTTTTATCTCCGGCTTCCCGTGCCTATTTACAGTAACATTATTCCTTTCCAACAACCAATGTCTTTTGTCTGTCTGCTTATCATTATTGTTTCATTCCACTTTTGTTTTGGAAATTGCAAATCATCGGTTCTTGTCTTATTGACCTTAAAAATTAAACATCCACCGCTAATTTTACCACTCGTTATCATTTTCAAATAATTAACAGGGCTATTGTTACCGGTGAGTTTGGAATCAGTGATTTTGAAGAAAGAGAAAAACAATAGCTCACCAATGAAATTGCCAAGAGACCATTTCTCTGGGTCGCATGCTTTTTTGGAAAATGACTCTTTTTTTTCTTCTTTTTAACATGGTCAATTTTTCGAATATTTTACAGCAATAACTCTTTTTTCTATTTTTTAATCTAACTATCACACCTTTCACATTATTTTTCAATATATCTTTTATATATATATATATATATATATATATATATATATATATATATATATATATATATATATATATATATATACACATATATATATACACACTCTGTTGGTGATTTTAGTATCATCAATGTATTTTGGTAATAATGTGATTTACTGTAGGCCGATACAATTATGCGTTAAGCTTGAAACGAGTTAGGGTAGTGCGGAGTGCACGCTCGTAGAGCCAAACGTGCAATTGAATAAGAATAATAGAAACGGGGTTCCAAGGGGCGGAGCCCCTGACGGGGTGCGGGGCAGCGCCCCGTCGGGGGTCCAAGGGGCAGCGCCCCTGACTGGGGTCCCGCTGCCAGGTCAGCAGGCAGGGTGCGGGGCAGCGCCCCGAACGAAATTTTCGTTTGAATAGTTGCACACTTTCCCAACCGACATAACCGTTTTACCGAACAGGTGCGTCGTTTCCCAACCAACATAACTGTTTTTACCGAACAGGTGTGTCATTTCGGTTTCTATTGTTGATCTCCTATATAAGGAGTCATTTGGCCTCGGTTTCGGACACGAGAAATATACTTCCTCTACATTCTAATCTGTTCTCCATTGTCAGAAACAGATTGTTCTTCGAGAATTATCCCCGCAAAGATTTCGTGAACCCAGACAAGAATAGGGTCGAAATACTTTGTTCGGAAAGTGAACGAACACGATTCTTGAAGATATCCAGGATTATCATACCTATTTCTAACACACTCCCTCCGTATAGGTTTATAAGTAAAAGCCATATATGTTTTTTAAACAAATTATAAATAAAAAAACATCAACTTTATTTCATTTAAGCATCTTTTTTAAGATAAAATTAAATATAAATCATATTTAATTTAGATTCTCACTCATTTTTTTCATAAACAACAACAAATTAAAACTGTTTTTACATCTTTCCCATAAAATATATTTAAAAAAATACAAAAATTCAAACTTTCTTAATAAGTGAATTATTAAATTTTTGCTTATAAATTTTTTCTTTTTTGAATTTTAATTAACTTTTAAGCTTTAATTGAAAGTTTGAAAGGGGAAGGAAAAACTTTTCAAAACAGATTTTTTTTAAAAATATAAAAAAAATATTTGATATTTTTTGAAAAAATAATTTTGTTAGAATGAAAAAAGATTATTTATCATCACCATATTTATATTTTCAAAATATTTGTGAAATTTATCATTTATCTTTTATTTTTATTTATGGGTGCAATTTATCTTCCTTTCGTATTTTTTATTTCATCTTATTTCTTTAAACCGGTCAACTTTTAAATTAATTTTTTGCCGAAAAATTAAAATAAAAACCAACTAACATAATTCAAACCCCAATTCATCTTATATTTGAAATCACTTAATCAACAATAATAACTATGGAAGCATTAATTATACTAATAGGGGGAGTAGTAACATGTGTATGCTCCCTAGCATAACCACCCATTAGTATTAGTAATTTTCAAGGTAAAAACTAGTACATCAGGTCTAAAAAAAGTATATTGTTGGATTATTCAATCCAGGTGGGTAACAATTAGGGGTGTTCATAGTTCATGAACTACACTGAACCAAATTATATTTATGGTTCGATTTAGTTTGCAATAATCACTTCAATAACAATTCAATTAATTACTAAAATGGTTTAAATTCAATTTAAAATTAGTTTTAAACCAATTTATATTTATGAACTAGTTTATAATTAGTTTGCAATTTTAAACCAATTTTATATTTTCAACCCTTTTAATATCATTAATTCTTTACTAGTTTTTTTCTCAAGGTTAACCATAATAAAACTACTCTCTTAACATTTAAGTGTGAGTGGTTAAGTTCTACATCAACTAAAAATAAAGGAAATTGAGGTATTTGACACAAAAAGTCCATACTCAAATTGTCTTAAAGTGTTTATATGAAGTAATTGTATATATTTAAAATTCTAAGCAATTTCAGTTCAATTGAAATATATTTTTTTTTAAGCAAGATTTCACTAAAGGGAATAAAAGTTCATCGATCAAGATTACAAAAGACGAGGCGAAAAAATCTCGAGAGGAAAATTACCCACCAATTGAGATCTAACTTAAGTAGAACAATGGGTTTTTGTCAAACTCATAAAAGTTACAATTGGTATGGGGAATATTCCCTATAAAAACCACCGCCATAAGAGCGCTTTACAACTCCACACCACATCTCGGGTGTTCCAAACCGTACTCCTAAAAATAATGCCATTCCTAACTAACCACAATTTCCAAATGATAGCCAACCAAACACACCCCACTTTACTTTTACTCACTTTCTTTAATTTACAAAATGAGCTCCATCTCCAAAAACTCTCTTTAAAGTCCACCTCTTTATAGTTAGTCAATCCTATCCAACACGTCATTTCCTTCCAAACCTCATCCGCCTTACGACAAGCCAAGAGAAGATGGATAGGAGAGTCAGCGGATTCTTCACAAAGCACACAACCAAGATTAGAAGTAGAAGATAAAATACCTCGATGAAGAAGCAAATCCTTCGTTAGAATCCTATACTTGAAGCATCTCCACCCGAAGGCTTTGATTTTAAGCGGAACTTCGACCTTCCATATAAGAGGAAAGACAAAATCAAAACGGTTAGGAGGGACATACTTCAAGGAAGAGATACCAATAACCGAATAGCAAGAAGAGACCGAGAACGAGTCTTGTCCCGGCCGAAGCCACTTAACCCGGTCCAAGAGACCGCTGCTGGCCGAAGTGGCAGCCAAGGGGTGATGGTGTTGTAGCAGCGCCCGCAATTCCTCCTCATGAGTCTTCAAATCCTCCGGCACCAGAGGAATACCAAGCTCATTCCACTTCCATTCACCTTCATCTCATGCTCCCATGCAAGCTACGGAAACATACTGTAAAGAAGAAATAGCAAATAAAGACGAAAATAATAACTTAATAATTCCTTCCTTCATCCATAAAGAATGCCAAAAGGAAGTCAAATAGCCATCTCCAATATCAAAAGAACAATTGTTCGTAACTAAATCCCCGGAAACTCTCTTCTCTAAAGACAAGATATTCGTCCACCAAACGGATTTCGAACTATAATTATCGTGCTTTCCTCCTTCAACCACCATCTGAAGCTTAATATCGCCGTAACGAGCCTTAAGCATCATATACCAAATAAAATTTGAATCCTCCAAAATTCTCCACTTCCACTTATGAAGAAGAGTCAAATTAAAAATCTCTAATTTCTTCAGGCCTAAACCACCTTCATCCACAGGAAGAAAAACATCATCCCATCTCACCAATTTTTAAATTCATTTTTTTATAGAGTATTAAAATTATTTATTGTTAAAGTTTTGAGTCATTTTTACAAGTGTTAAAATTTGGGATCAAATTTAAATTTTGAAAAATAAGGATAAAACTACAATTTAAAAAATTTAGAGACTAATTTGTAAAATTTGAAATTATTAATGACTAATTTGTAACTTTTAAAACAAATTTAAGGGTCAATTTATAAAAATTGGAAACTATAAGGACAAAATTGAAAATTTTAAAATAATAATAATATTTAATTTGGTTTTTTTTTTCATAAGCAAATTCATTGAATGAGTACAAGGGATACTCTACCCAATTACGACTACAAACATCTTAATCATATTTTAAAAGGGCATTTCCACCAATCATAAAAATTTACCCAGTCCCCACTGAAGGTGGAGAAAAACACAAGAAATGGGGGTTTGAATTGTGTTCTTAATATTTATTTTCCCTTTTTTGATAAATCTTTCCTTTCTTTTAATGTCTCGTCCTTTTAGATATGCTTTAGATAATATTGCGGAAGCATGATAATGCATAACCAAAGAGACACACTTTTATTTAGTTTCTTTTCCTTATCAGAACTTCTGACATAGTGTAGCAAACTTTTGAATAAGGATTGCATAGCAAGTCTGAGTTAAAACAAGGTTCAAAAAATAAAAGACACGTTCATTTTTATCCTGGTTCACCTTCTCAATAAGGCTACCTCCAGTCCACCCTCCTCAGGTGATTTTGCCTCTCTCCATAGAGGACTTAATCCACTATAATCAATCTTGATTACAACTGCACAAGCAACCTTCTTGTGACTAACCATCCGCACAAGCTATCCGCGAGTGACTAACCCTAGATGATGAATCATTCAGTGATCTCAGCAGGATATAACGTTCATCAACCTAGAAACCTCTGCACAAGCTACCCGCAAGTGACTAACCCTAGACAATGAACCGTTCAGTGATCTCAGCAACATATAACGTTTATTGACCTAGACACCTCCAATAGTCTAAATAGACTTTTTGGACATCTCAAATATCCGAATCAGAAGGATACTCAAGGAACACCAATTCAACCTAGACTTGTTCTTCTGGAATTACAAGTATGCTTCTAATCAAGCAGATTTTTCTCCTATACTAAATGCATATTGTTTATGACACACTGACTAGAAGTCACTTCTGGTGCCTAAACAATTTATCAGAAGTTTCTTAAGAAATAACACAATACGAGCAACAACTCTTGTGTTTTACATATTATTACAAGAAAAAGAATATCTTGTAGTCTTCAACTTCTGAATGAGATCTTCTTCTTCTGAAAGCAGTTTAAGAGCAACAACTCTTGTTTCAAATTGCTTCTTTTACTTGGTCTTCTCTTTCTTGAGTAAGGAGATTAGAGCTTCAACTCTTAACTGTAATTCCTTCTTGTAAGACCGTCTTCCTTCCTTCTTAATAAGCAGATATGGAGCAACAGCTCTTCAAGTTGATAGCTTCTATTGCATTGATCTTCATCTTTTTCTTCAATACTGATTGTTATGCTTGTAAGACCATCTTGAAAACCACCTTCTTGTAAGACCATCTTCCTTCTTGTAAGTCTTTAAGCCTGTTTCTGATATAATTATTATTCTTGTTTTGATGAATGTCGTATAAGGCCTTTTAGCATAACATCTACACACTCAATGAAACCATTAGTAATAAAATTGTTACTCACAAAATATATGCTTGTTATCATCAAAACAGATTATGAACATAGATCTCAATCTTGTTCTAACACCTACCCTTGTTCTCTATTACAGACCATTACCAAACAATAATTTTTATGTCATTGAAATTGTCACCTACAATACATCTTTCATTCTTAAGTAAAATTCTATTCCTCTTAATCCATAGACACCAACATGTTGCAAGCCACATTGCACCTTCCTTCCATTTTGGAACCTTTCCCTTCAGCTTGGTCATCAAGTTTCTGAAATGATCACCCACATCAATTTTTTGTAAATGTTCCATTAAGATACATTGAGACACTTGGATCCAAACTACTGTTGCAAACGGACATAAAAAAAGAAGGTGCTTGAGACTTTCCTCCGCCATAAAACAGAAAAACACACACCATATCAAGCTCATTTTGAATCACTCATCGTTTTCTTTAGCTCTTATTTTGTGGGAATTCATTTTAAAAATAATTTTCAGCAAAATACTTTGATTCTTGATGGAACATGTGCTCTCCATAAACACCTAAGATTACATGTTGTTTCCTCGGGTTGTTGACTTAGCTTCACTCCCCTCATCAAAACTTTGTACACGGTGTGGATTGAAAATTCATCCAAATTCTACATCCAAACAAAATTATCTTTGCAGAGGCAATTTAGTTTCACTCCTGCTATGATTTCCAGTAATGTGTAATAATAATGCAACTGATCCTCATGGTCTGCCCCCTTATTGAATCCAAATTCCAGTACCAATCATTACCATTCCATTCTCCCATTTCTATAACTCTAGCATCCTTGTTGCCTTCCCGAGTGAAAACATCGGGAAAGGCTTACATAAAAGGTTGATGTCCAAGTCATTTGTGTTTCTAGAAAGAAATCTTCTTGACATTCTCTTTCCTTCACGAGTCATTATCAACAAACCAATGTAAATTTTCTATCAGTTTGTTGCCTAGCAACTGGATGTCTCTTCACCATATAGAATCTTTGCCACCATAGCCATAATGTGACAACCCTACTTCGCCACCATAATGTGCCAACCCTACTTCACCATCATAGCCATGTTGAAAACTTTAAAATCATGAAACCCCGAGCCTCCCTCCTTCTTAGGATATATCAGACTCTCTCATGCAAGCCATCTAATCCCCTTATTATTACCACCTCTTCCCCCCCCCCCCCCCGGAATGAGTTCATCATCTATATATCTTCCACCATGGTGTCCGGTAAAATAAACACACTCATAACATAAGCAGGTATAGCTCGAAGAACTGGTTTGACCATAACCTCTTTTCCGTAATTAGACAACGGACGACACCTCTACGAATTAATTCTCTTCCATTAGGTGTCAAACTTCAAATAGATTTTCCCTGCAAAAGAGAAAATAATCGTCAGCAAAAAGTAGGTGAGACACCTAAGGTGCCCCCTACAAATTTGATACCATGTATGTCTCCTTTGTATACTGCTCTCCAGATGAGAGAAGATAAGCCCTATGCTATAAGTATAAAGAGGTATGAAGAAAGCGACTCTCCTTGCCTCAAACCCTTTCATGGCTGAATAGATCCCACATGATCCCAATTAACCATCACCGGATAGTTCACCGAAGTCACACACACATCATCATCCAATGAATCCATTTCTCTGAAAAGCCCATGCTACTTAATATCCCTCTCATAAAGCTCCAATCCACCCGATCATAGGCCTTGTTAATGTCAATTTTGGAAGCTAACTGTTATATTACCTTTTTGTTTTGCGCTTTAGCTTGTGAATTACCTTAAATGCAACTAACACAACTTGCTCCTCCGAGACACACTTAGACAAGCACCTCTTCAGTCTATTAGCTAGAAGATTCAGGACCACTTTTTACACAACATTACATAAAGATAACGGTCTCAAATCCTTCTTCGTTTTCGGGTTTTCACATTTTGGTATAAGGAAGATGTTGGTATCGTTGATATTGGCGGGAAAAAAACCTCTATCCATCCAATGACAAACCGCAGTAAAGTTATCATCACCACATATCTCCTAAACCTGGTGATAAAACACCAGATTAAACCCGTCATGGCCATGGAATTTATCTGAATGCATAAGGTTCAAAGCTTCATACAATTATACTTTAGAGATAGGTGTCAATAGTTTCTTATTATCTTGTTTAATGAGACTTAAAATTGGATCATGGAAGCCTTGCTTATCGTTAAATAAATTATCAAAACAATGCTTTACTACCTCTTGCAAACCCACATGATTCTTCATTTCAATAATGTTGTTATCGATAAGCGTATAGATTTTTTTTTTAATTTTCTTCTTGTTGTAGCTGTCATATGAAAAAAAATTGTATTTAAGTCTTTGTCCTTGAGCCAATGCATTTTGGATCTCTATTTCCTGTCAACTTCTTCTCTAACAAGCAGTTGGTTGTGTTTCGTTCCTCCGCTAACAGCTTCTCCACACTCTCCTGGTCATTCAACCTATGGTAGTACTCCATTTCCCTCCTCAAAGTCCTTCACTTCTTCTTTAAACCTTGCTCTCTTCCTCCTACTCCAACGTTGAAGTTCTTCGGCACAACCCCGATCTGGTCTCCCTATTCCATCGTGTTGTATATGTTCCCGCCGAATGCTACTATTTCAGTTACATCCTCCTCCAACAACCATTGACTTTTTAATTTAAATGAATAACTGTTGTGAATTCAATACCAAGAACAAAGTATAATGAAAGAGAAGAATAAAGAACAAGGAAGAAGAAGAACACAAGAATTGGTTATAACTGCTATTCTTTTACTTTCTCTTAAAACAAGATTACAAGTTTACAAGAATAACAAATAACCTCTCTCACCCTAAATTAGGATTTGCAGCTTAGCAATGATGAGAGACTAGTATGCTATTTATAATAAAACCTAACATACTAACTAATGGGCTTTTTCAGCAAGGCCCATTACACAAGCCAACTTAATAAACAAGCTAACTTAACAAATTAGGGTTTAAACACTAAAACCTAATTTAACATGCTAGCAACCCTAGCATCTTCGACATCTGCATGCTAGACCCATCTTCGACTACAGCATGCACACTTCGACACCAGCATGTGAACAATCCTTCGACTTCATGCTTAACTCTGTCGAACTGTCGAACCAAGAAGCTACCCTTCGACAATACTAGAGTTCGATCCAATATCTCACAATAACTATACTCATTTCGTTGCAAATGATCACAATGGAGCAATATGGGATTATGATCCAAGTGCGACGCCAAAATATTAAGAAGTGTCACATTCGGGTATAACTCCAACCAATTAGTGTTAGCCATAGCTCTATCAAGACGTCCATCAACCATGCGTGGCGTTCCTCTACTCTTTGACCACGTGAATCGATACCCTTCAATTTTGATATCTAATAAACACAATCCTCCATTGCTCTTCGAAAACCAGTAAGAAGCCAATTAAGAATCTGTTAAAATTGAGGCAATTAAGAATATTTAAAAGTTGAAAAGTCACATATCACCACCGTATCAGATTCGATTCGGCAGCATTGAAGTATCATGATTCATTGAAATCTGCCACTGACTATGTCGTATGATAAACAACAGCATTGAACTGGATTTTAAGGTATAAAATAAAATTCCTCCCAAGTCTAGAACAAGGAACATAAGAACAAAAATAAATGACACATTTATTTTTTATCCTGATTCACTGTTAACGAAATTAATCCAATCCACCCGCCAAGGTGATTTTGCCTTTTCAACAAGGACTTAATCCACTATAACCGAACTGATTATAGAAAAGTGTTTTTGAGAAATTTTGAAACACAAAAGTGTTTTAGCAAGTATATGAACAAAAACTCACTTGCTGCAAGTTAACGAACAAAAGTTCACTTGTTTTTACAAAACTTTACAAAAAAATATTTCAGAGAGAATTGAGCAACGTTTCAGCATAAATTTTGTAGAGTAGATTAGCAACTATTCTTCTTGTCTTTTGTCTTCAATCTTCCTTTTATAGTTAAAAAAAAAGTTTGTTGAAGGGTAGAATATAAATACTTTAATTTTAGTTGTTTTGTCCACAACAGTCAGTCACTGAGGAAGGTTGTAAACACCACAGGTTTCTTCCAGAATCAGAATAATCAGAATGTGTTAAATTTATAAAATTAGAGAAACTCTTAGCATTTCTAGAATCAGAATGTGTTAAATTTATAAAATTGGAGAAACTCTTAGCATTTCTGATTAAACATGTTATTACTGTTAAAATCATAATATTGGAGAAACTCTTAGCATTTTTTATTAAACATGTAATAACGTTACTGCTATAGAAAACAATAGTAGCCCTGTTTGTAATTTGTTGTATGATTGGTTTATATCTCCTTTAAACTGTTTGATTAGGAGGTAACTGGTTTTGTTTGTATGGTTGGGCTAGAGTATCCCCGTAGTTGGGTAATGAAATGTTAAAAAATTCAAACATTCCCTTTCATTAACCATTTTTATCAATTTCATTCCATGTGAAATCACTTAATGAATGCAAACCATGTGGTTTACTTAACTTGCCTTTTTATAATTTGAAACTAGTTTCTTTTTATAATATAAAACCAAAACTTTTACATCATAAGAACTGCTCAAAAAAACCAAACAACATATGGAACTAAGAAAAACATTGATGCAGATACATAACTACAACATTTTCACAAGTTAGCACAAAATGTTTCTTCTAACAAACATATTCATGCATCTGAATCTGTTAACATAGATTGCCGTATAACTCTAATCACATCACTAAGAGACACAACACCTATAAGCAAACCCTCTTGATCAACCACCCAAACCCGATGAACATGTTTCGCAACCGCCTTGTCGATTACCTCAGACAAAGTGGAATCAGCATAGCATGTCACAAGCTCCCTTGTAGAGTTACCAATATCATTCGGTGTATCAGATGCTGTATACAAAGGACTAGTTGCAATTTGTTCAGTGAAAGCCAATGCACTTATTCCCAACCATGATTTCAATGTGTGTATGTAACATCCTCTTAAATCAGTCACAGAAATTGTACCAACAAGTTTCCTGCATCTTCCCTGCAAAAGGATCATTAATTTTAGATAAAAGTGTCCTAATATGTTGCTTGTGAAAAGGGCAAGGAAGAGAAAACTTACATTGATGTGTTGTTTGTGATCATCCTCACAAACATCAGAAGCTCTAACAATAGGAAGAGCATTTAACATAGCAGCTTTCAAGCATTTGATAGCATCAATGAGTTTTGTGCGGTCAGTGATGGCGTAAATTCTCTCGGTGATAGCTCCCAAATCTTGAACAGTACGTGAAAGTAGAGTGCTTTGTATCTCATTGCTATGATCTTTCAAAAACCTCAGCACATCCATTTGAGTCAGCATTTGGTAACTTGAAGAAGACTCAACAAGTTCAACTCCAGCTGATATGTTTGTGTTCTCTATTTGGCTGTCAGTAGGTACCATAGCTCGATGCACTCCTTTGCTCAACACTTCCATACAATCTAACAGACTAACCAGAAAAGCGAACACGAAGTTCGTTCGTTCGGTCAAATGTGTCTACGTCTCTGATATAAACAAAACTTAAAAAGATATAAAAAATTTAAGAACCTGGTATTAGGGTTGAGTGTCCACAAGCTAAGGCCTTCAAAGGAATGACCAATGATTGAAGAAACAGGAACAGACATTCTTTGATCAAGATCTTCAATAACATAATCACTGTTACTCAAATGATCATCACCAGCTATATGAGCAACAATATCAAGCATAGTAACCATTCCTATATAATGTTTCCTTACAGCTCCGGTTTGCTTATCAGCCTCAACAATCATTGACCCTCCTGCTCCGATCCACTGACTGGGCGGCGCAGCCACCGGAACCGCCACTACTTTGTTTGCTACAAGTGTGTTCATTGTTTGTGCTAGTGAAGCTGTGTACGGTATCTCCACTAGTCTCTTCTTATTCACCATCAAATCTTTTACCTTCTTCTCGTTTAGCTTCATGCTGTTGCTGTGTTGCATTTGTACTGTGTGGTTGTGATCTTTCAACTGGTTCTGCATGTTTCCTATTTTTCTTAATTGATGCTTTTTGATAGAACTGGTATAGTGTGAAAATGTAGAGCTAGATAGCATGAGGTATCAAAGAAATATGAACATATATACTAAGCTGTGGTTATTACTACTTTGGTTGGATGTGTTTAATTGCTCTTATTTTTTCTTTTGTTGATTGGTGTTATACGGTTATAACTATACGTGTTGTTGTCTTAGGATAAAAATATTGAGCATGCATGTTATGTCTTGCCACGTACATTTGTGTCCTAGATGAGACATCAAAGGTTTATGCAATGGTGACACCTCTACCCTTTATCTGGAATATCATAGATGTCATAGAGATAAGACATCAAATGAATTTTTTGAATTTTTGTAAGAGAGTTTAGATTTAGATATATCGTGTTTATCACTAGATTAATTCTATTATTTTATGTTCATATTGTTAACAATAGAACAATCAAGATTAATAAACTAAATGCTAAAATAAAAGCCACAATTTTTTGATTCTATGTTATTCCTTATAACAAAACAGTTGATATCAACATAACAATCAAAACTAATAAGCTTAAAGTGAAAGATAAAAGTGACTATTACCTTCCTATTGTTATAGCGTTTTGAGTTCTTGAATTTTAATTCTTTCAACTTTTCAATATATATAGCATATGAATTCCCACTTACAATCATGAAACTAGTCTCAATTGTATCATTTAACTTTGAGATCCTTTAGATAACAAAATCATAATTTATGGATCAATAAAAGTAAGTTTTTACTAATAATAGTTAAAACCATCACATAATTACATTTTAGAATTTTGAGGGTGTGATAGACAAAATAAAAAATAAAATAAGTAAAATGTAAATAAAGTTTGTGTCAATTAGAGCATTTACATTCATGTCACCCAATTTAATGATATAAATAAGTTTTATTTAATATAATATATTACTTCACACTTTTCAATTATTTAAACAACTCAACTATATTTTCTAAATATCTATACCACTCATCTAAAATTCTAAAATGAGTCTTAGATATTTCACAATATATTCAAATTTTACATTATCTTGGGCTAAGCCACAGTGCCTGTGCAGAGCTACTATTAAAATTTTGGCCACTATACAAAGCCACAGTAAAGTCAAATATACAAGACACCATGACATAGTGTCATTAAAAACCGTGAAGCCACTCAAGTTTATAGTCGAGATTGATGCCCTTATATCTTTACACAACTAAACTGCTACGAACGTATATGGCATTGTTCTTTGAATTAACTAATCGATTAGGCTTCTGAGCGGATCAATTAACGCATGAGTCAATTACCATAAATATTACAACTCAAATTTTATTTTTGAAGTAGGGATGGAATAGGGGAAGACTATTACGTTTAGCTGATCTATTTAAGTCTAAGCTAGCCTAATCTATTTAATAAAAAAAGTTTTATTTCATACTCTTATATTTATTCTGATAATTTTATACTTTATAAAATATTTTAACTCTACATTTGTATAATTTTGATTAATTTATTACTTTATTGTTTACTATTCTTTTATGTTTTCCAAAATTTTAGAGTTTAAACGCCGTATTTGTACCAGATAACTGTCAGAAATGTCATCCGGTATATTTTTTTAATTTATTGGATAATTTGAAGTTACGTAATCCAGTTTGTATTTTTTTATTGGAGAACTAATTGAGTAGTTATTCAGTTTATATTATTTTAACTGTACCGGATAAAGGGACAAGTATCTGAGAAGCCTAAATCGTCGCTTTCTCTTCTTCTATTGGTGGCTCAAGAACATAGTTGCCCTTATCAACAACAGTCAAAGCATTGGTTTCAAAAGCATGGGAAATTGGAAGTCCTGATGTAGAGGAAGAAACCATTGTTCTCCTTTGAATATTGATAAAGATGGAGATTGAAATGGTATGGGGGTTTGAGAAGTGACAACTTTTTGAGGAAGAAGAAGAAGAAAGAGGAAAATAAAAATGAGGAGATATTTATAATGTGAAATGTTTCGATTTTTCCCCAACAAAGTAAGACAAGTGGCGCTGCAAAAACGGACACTTGGCGTTTGAATTTCTTGAAGGAATTTTTATTAAATATTTTTCCTTAATGAGGTTTAATCGTGTGGACCTGATTGTCCTTTGAAATTGGAGCAATGATTATCAACTGCACCCATGTCATTGACGTGACAGTTTGGTAGAAATTAGTCATGATGGCTATAAAGGTGTCTAGCTGATGTGACATGTACATGCTACTCCAAACAGTGTCGAATAGTTACAAAAAATGTCACCTTTCTTCCATCTGATTACATATATCAAAAGTGGCATTTTTGGGGGCATTTGTTAGCCTAAGAATTCTAGCTGGAGTAAAGTCAACAAAGAGTGCTAATAACTACGATGGAAAATGCTAAGTGTTGATCTCGACTTTACGTGTCTATTAGTCGGAAGACTGCAAGTGCACAGTCGTGTCGTGTAGTTTTAAAAGATATCGAATCCACAGGGACCAATGTCAACCTACTATATTCTATCGCTGCTTTGTAAAGTTAAGGCTAGCGATATTTTAATTTTGTTTTAGGGAAAAAATAATACTAAATCTAGATAAAATATTAATAAACGGAAACCTGTACGTAATTCGTCTAACTTAGGAAATCCAAAGTTCCACTGGCCAGGTTTTTAATCAAATAAAAAATCCTTTATTAACTATGTCAGTTTAAAAGTCCTCTTCTCAAACTCTCGCTCTATTGATTTAGACTACGATCCTAACTCATAATGTACGCTCTCGCTGTCCCATCGGATTTATAAACGCTTTTGGAAAACAACAGAATTAATAAAATGCCCTTTTCATGTAAATATTATTTACTTAAAAACCATTGTCTCAAACTCTCGCTCTATTGACTTAGATTATGCTAATATTCCCTAATGTACGCTCTCGCTGTCCCGCCGAGTTTAAAAACACTTTTTAAAAATAAATAAATATCTAATTAGTTCTAATACGCTCTCGCTGTCCTTAAAACTAATGTGCATTGTCTACTATCCGGTTAAATATCTCAAACTCTTACTCTATTGATTTCTAACCTTAGCCCAGTTTTAAAATCTCAAACTTCCGCTTTGTTGATTTTATAAACTTTTAATAAATTCAATTAGACACTAAAACCAGAAAAAGGTGATTTTTAATAAAATATGATTTAGGCCAGTTTAACTCGGATCCCTTTGGTTATATTAGTTTACATACCGATATCTAATCGATTTAGCTAAACATACTTAAAGAAACAAACATGAAATTATAATTATTAACCATGAATGTGTGCATATTTAGATTTGTAATGATAAAAAATATTATAAGAGCAAGAAATTAAAATAATTGCAAATAAATGAACCTGGAAGTAAAGCAGACGAAATAGACTTGAATAAAATTACGAACAAAACAAATCTTGAAACTTGAATAAAGCTTTGAAATAATGTCGGCAAGATAGTAATCCAAGAGTACATAAATTGTAGGCCTAAAACTAATGGTGTGGTAGTTCCTCAATGTGAGAAACTACCACTTTTACAAAGTGAATTTATGCCTAAAACTATGAACAGCGCTTCCGCGCACAAAACTTGGATACCGAAAATATGAATGCTCGATCCTTTTTATAATCAATGGAAAAGGAGGTTGTTTTCAGCATTATGGGAGAAAAAGTGGAGCTAGTAGGTAGTTGGAGAAAAATGGAGATAGTGGGAAGTTGGAGAAATAATAGGAGGCGGGCGTCTTAGTTTCAAAATGTGAGAGTGGGTCAACTGAGACGTGGCAAAGAAAGAAAAGTGGGGTGGATTAGGTGAGAAGTTGAGACGTGGGCCTTTGGACCCAAGAGGTGGGCGCCTCTTGCTTTGGGGGTGGGGGCCTCAATGCTTGAGGTGAGCGTCCCACGTGCTCAGGTTCTCATATATTTCTTTTTTTCTTTCCACCTTCTTTTCTTCTTCTCTATTTCTTTCCTTCTTATTTCTTTCCATTCTCTATTTTTTCTTCATTTCTTCTCTTTAATTCTTCTTTTTTCTTTCTTTTGTGAATTAATCTGATTAAATTCAAAGTACCTGAAAAGACAATAATATCGGCATAATACTAAAATAAAGTAAGATAATTAAAAGAAAATACAAAAATTATTTATGTAAATCAAATCAAATATACTATATAATTTCGTGTTATCAAGTGTCAAGAAGTCTCAACTGAAAAGTTTTGACATATTAACCATGTCGACTAAAGTAGTTCGACTAACATGGTAAGCAAGGTTTGGAAGAATCTCAAGAACAGATCCACAATATTAGGATCACTCTCTCTTCAAAACATGTCCAAAATATCAAAAAAGGATTTTCGACAAAATGGTTGGATTCGACGAGGTCTCCAATTATCTAGGACTTAGTATATTTTATAAGTCTAAGAGTCGGTTAAGTGAAGGGATGCTTCGACAAGTGCTATAGAACTTAATCGGATATTCTTAAAGGCCGTTGAGAAATTCGAAACAGTTATCAACACAGTTATCAGCATCATACTTGGTTTCTCAATAGTTATATCCTTAAAGACACGTAGAAATAAGTTAGAGCATGAAGGCCTAAGTTGTGGGATACGTTTCAAATCCATAAGATTGAACCGTTGTCGATGGTTATCTTTGTAGTAGTATATATAATGCAGGCTTATGCATTGTAGTTGAGGTCGCAAATTCTCACTGATTCTCTATAGAACTAAAGTACGCAAGTCATCGAGCAAAATAGTTTGTGAGAAATGTGAGTCTTCGTCCATTCTTTAAACTTTCAGAGAATCTTTTGTATTCGAAACATTTTACGTTTAATGTCATTTACATTATTACTTTGTTTCTCGTATATTATCTTTTTTCAAAGTTTATTGTTTACCTCCAGTTGTTTTTTATTCAAACATTTTAAACCTAAAGCGCACACTTTTCTATACGGTTTTTCTTTGTACAATATGTCTTTGAAATTTTTCGAGTTAATCTCTTAAGTGAATTAACCTCGTGATTAATAATTAAATTTGTGAATATCAAATATTTTAAATTTAATTAAATAATTTTATTTATGTTATCTATTAAAATTATTTTGTTATCAATTAATTTTATTTTAAATGTTATTTTATTTGTTTCACGAAATTATTTTCGTAATTTCCGACAAATTAAAAAGAAGATATAAAAAGTAAAAGAATGATAACAATTTTAACAAATTGATTTGTTAACTATTTCTCTCTGTTCTTTTTACATGTCACTAAAAATTATATATATATATATATATATATATATATATATATATATATATATATATATATATATATATATATATATATATATATATATATATATAAAATAAATTTTATTGTTTTTAATATTATTATTTCTTTTAATAACATCTTTAATATTAATTATTTTATTTTATCAACTCATCTCTCAACAATAAATAATATACTATTGAAAATTTTATGATTATGATGCATTAAAGCTTGAAAACCACAAACAATCGGAAAAAAAAAATTGCAGATGCAAAATGTAAAAAAGAAATGTAGGGAATAATTAATTCATATTAACAAAAATAAAATGTGAAAATTAATAATATGAAAATATAAATCATGAATAACTTAAACTTGCTATATGAGTTTACGATGGTGAGTTTAACTCCTTGATTTTTTTAAATCTAAATCATTTAACTCTAATTTAGATCAATTCTTGTGGAAGCTGTGAAGTTTCAAATGCAGGCAATATGGGTCCATTATTTAACACTAAGAGTCGTTGTTTTCACCCAAATAACCTTTGAAAGTGAAGAATCTCGTGAATAACATAAATGACCAAATTCTAACTCATTTATTTCTATTATGTTCTTTCTCGTGACCACACTTACTCCAATCCAATACACAACACCAACTCATTAACCCATTCATTTATTACAACAACCACCTCTATAAATAATATTTGTCACATGACCAAATCACACACAACACAAACTCTAAATTCAAAATATCATGAAGACTCGTATCAATTCAAATTTTCCCTTATTATGTTTCACTATATTGTTGTTTTGGTCTCATTTAGTAATCTCTTACACGGTTGAGATTTCAGATTCTAATAGCTCCACCGTGCCTTCTAGTTCCACACCACTAATTGATGGCATTTCCACCAAACAAGACACTGCCAAAACCGATCGTCGCGAACAACAAGCAGTTTATAATATTATGAAGGCAACAGGCAACAATTGGGCCACCGACATTCCCGATGTTTGTCGTGGTCGGTGGCACGGAATCGAATGCATGCCCGACAAGGACAATGTTTTCCACATTGTCTCCCTCTCCTTTGGTGCTCTCTCCGATGATACCGCATTTCCCACGTGTGATCCCACACGTTCCACTATATCACCCTCTATCTTGAACCTCCCTCATCTCAAGACTCTTTTCTTTTACCGTTGTTTTAGTTATAATCCTCATCCTATACCATCTTTTTTGGGCCAATTGGGCTCATCATTGCAAACACTTGTTCTTAGGGAAAATGGACATGTAGGCCCAATTCCTAATGAGTTGGGTAATCTTACTCGTCTTAAAGTTCTTGATCTTCATAAAAATAATCTCAATGGTTCAATACCGGTTTCATTGAACCGGTTAACCGGTTTAAGATCGTTGGATTTGAGTGTTAATCGGTTCACTGGTTTCATACCCGAACTGACTTTACCAAATTTAAATGTATTGGACCTGAACCAGAATCGTTTAATAGGCCCAATCCCTTCCACTATTTCGGAGTGTCACTCTTTAATTAAACTTGATTTCAGTCGCAATAGGCTCTCGGGCCCAATACCGGATAAACTAAAAGGCCTAGATGATCTTATGCTTATGGATTTGAGCTTCAACCGTATTCAAGGCCCATTTCCAACATCACTAAAAGGCTTGAGCTCACTACAGGCCTTAATTCTCAAAGGAAACCCAATGGACTCAACAATAGTACCCAACGACGGATTCGACGGTATGGACGGTTTAATGATCTTAATTATGTCGAATACGAATTTGCACGGCCCGATCCCGGAATCATTGGGTAAATTACCCAACCTCCGCGTGCTTCATCTCGACGGGAACCACTTCAACGGGTCGATTCCGAAAAACTTTCGAAATTTAAAAAACTTGAGTGAGCTTAGGCTGAATGATAATGGGCTAATTGGGCCGGTTCCATTTGAAAGAGAAATGATTTGGAGAATGAAAAGGAAGCTAGAGTTAAACAACAATTTAGGGCTTTGTTATGATGCAAGTAGTGGGCTTGGTGATAGTATGGACTCTGATTTTGGTATTGGTTTGTGTGAGAGTTCAAGCCCGGGTTTGGTTAGGACAGTGCAACATGTTTCAGACATGAAAAGTCCAGCCCATGATGCTTCAATCTCATCATCAAAATCTGCACTTACAAGCCCATTGGGCCTAACTACTTTTGCTATCTTTATTACTTTAATTTTCTTGTAAGTAAGTATATATTCATTTAGTATAGCATAGGAAAAGAATCTTAGAAAGACCTTGTAACACTCTCTTAGCAATATCAATGTTTTTTCAAATTACAATTTTCATGCTGATTTTAATGAAAAATAGATTGCGAGTATATTTTGTTGTTAGAAAAGACAAAACTAACCAAGTACATACACTATCATGGATGATGTAGATATTTTGTGAAAAGTTGTTACTAATAGCTACCCACCCTTTCATTGCACCATAAACCAAAGATATATATATATATATATATATATATATATATATATATATATATATATATATATATATATATATATATATATATATATATATATATATATATATCATATAGTTTGTAGTCAGTGAATCCAAATCTGCAATTAGAATCATTTAAGGAGCACACATGCTTAAGAAGATATGTCGGGTGATGTTTGAATTTACATACTTCATTGTGATTAGAAAATGGTCAGAAAACAACAAGAAGAACATGGTCAACAAATTTTACTACCCTATGAAATATGAATAATTTGTGATCTTTTCCTCTTTTTGGGGGTTGTAATCTTGAATTATACTGCAAATCTTTTGTGCACGACTTTGTAATATGATAGTAGTCCAAGTTATGTTCACTTGTGGTCTCTGATAAAATGTTTTTGAAGGTGTAATATTATTATTCAAGTGCTAAACTTATGTAATTTGACTCCTCCTCAATCAAATTAGTGGCATCATTCAACAACTTTTGATTTGCTTAGTAAATTTCAAGAGTTGATTCAACAACAAAAAAATGATAGTGATAATTAAATTAAATAAGTCAGTAGATAAAGCTTTAACCTGAAACCCATCTAAAATCTATTGCAAATGAACTTAATTTGTGCATATTTTAATTTACTTTGTTGTTAATGATCACAAGATGTTTATTTATAGAGGATTTAAGTTGTCACCCTTAAAATTATATTTGGCACCCCTAGTTTTTCTTAATACTAAAAATATCCCTTTTCAAAAAAAATAACAATATTTTCGAATAAATTTTTCGGTATCATGATAAAAAAATTCTGCAGTAACAAAATTTTCGATACATTATAAATTTTTACGGGAATTTCAAAAAAATTCATTATGTACCGAATATTTAGTTCATTTGTAATTTCTGAAATTTTTCATAAAAAAATTGAACTAACGGATATTTCAGAATTTCTGGTAAGACTTACCAGAAATTTTGAAATTTGTGGTATTCCACTAAATTTTTTTAAACAATTTCCAATATGAACATGAAATTTTTGGTATTCTATTTACTATTTTCAAAGAATTTTCGGTGTGGTATCCAAATTTCCAATATCGTCCAAAAATTATGAAATTTTCATTAAGAACGTGAATTAGTGAAAAAAATTGAATAGGATTATAATGGTATTTTCATTGGAATCGGGGGTGTTAAATATAATTCAAGGAGTGGCGTGTAAAAACCTCTTAGTTAATTAGTTAATTGTATATCAAGTATCATAATTAATTAATTATTACCTTTTAAATTTAAATTACACTTCAACACTCTCTTAGTTCTTAGTTCAAAGTATTTATGCTTATTACATTAAGTATAATTCTCATCTCTTTGAATTTTTCAAGATTGTTTTGGTTAGTGATTTTACCGGTTGGTCAGAACCAGAAAGTAGGACAGAGACGTCTTGCACAATGATGGTGATGCGGAGAAAATACAAGGCACTCTGACTATCAAGTAAGTAGGAGCACAAATATGTTTGAATGTTCTAGGGTTTGAAAAATGTGTTTCCTGACCCTTTCAAATGAGAGGGTTTTTATATTGTCCCTCAGCGCTTGGCCATTGGTCCACATTTTGGGCTGGATCGTGGATCTGGGACTAAAATGCGTGACTTCCAGGATTCTATGAGTATGCTTAGGAATCCTAGGAGGCTGTTCGTTATTAGCCATTAAGCGCGCAGAGAAGTACCTCTGGGCGGAAGAGATGCCCAGCGAGCAAAGGGTTGCCTGCTCCCCGAAGGAGGGGGTAGAGCGGATGTCCTGCTGCTGGCCGAGGTCATCGGCGATGTGCTTTCCTCGGTCTAGATGGGAATGTGTCATCGATAGAGGGGCAGGAGGAAAGGGTTTCCCTTGCCCTCTGTTGGTTGGGCCAAGGTTATTGGGTCGTCCTGGGTGCAAGAGTTGATTGGGTCATGCCTAGGCATTGGGCCAGTCCGGAACAGTTAGAATATTTGATATATAATCCTCTATTATGTACTATGAAGCACAGACAACCCAAATACAACTCTGACATTAATACGTCGATGCTGATAATAATTTGAAAAAATGAATAAAATAAACGTAATCGCAAGTGTCGGCGCAAGTGTTTGATACTGACACGAACACATACACGTCGTTCTTCATAGATGTCGGTGCTACTTAAGTTATGTAGTATGTTAAATTAATTTTGTCGTTGCTTACTTGATATATAAGAAAGTGAAACTTAGTTTGAATATGTTTGCTTCTTCCATGAGCTATAATATATTCTTTGCAATGTTAAATGTTGATTTGTTATATACTATTTATTTTATTTGTTTCTCTTTGTTTATCTTCACCTTAATCATCAAATATTTTATTCACAATCCTTGATAAGCTACATTGCAAGATGATAGGGTTACCAATGTTTGGTTTTTGGAGCACCATAAAATTGGAGAATTGAACACCTTGAACATTTATCATATTGTGCTTACGCTTTCCACTTGTTTCTATGTTAATCAAAGACACAAAAATTAATCAGCTAATCATTTTGGCCATCATATTTTAGAAATAAGATGTATTGGTCTATTGTATCTTTAAGATATCTTATGATCCTCTTGATTTCTTGCATATGTGAGAGTTTAGGTTTCTACATAAATATTCTCAATACATCTACAATATAACATATATCAAGTCTAAATTGCAATAGAGGTGTTCGCATGCCGGTTTGATTCGATTTTTAGAGAAGTTGATATCAAAACCGTTCAAAAATATATGGATTGATCCAAATCGGAAAACAACGGATTGGTTTGGGTTTGATTGATAGGATACGTTGTGAAAATTATTTGAAAATAATAATTTTAATTAAATCAATAATTTACCATACAATGAAATTTTTCATAAGTGTGGTAGCAATTTTGTCCATTGAACATTCAAAAATATATAACATAAAAAGTATCTAACACAAAGGCTTTTTAGTCTACAATTAGCCACTTGTCAGAATATGGAGGTGTTAGTCAATAGATTAGATTAATGTGAATGAAGAACATACACACAAGGTTCTCTCAAATTTTTGGATAAATGGGTCTTGGTTCTTGATTGATATCATGAGCTTGATTAATTATGAATAACACAACAAGATTAATCAACTCACTCCCTCTTATTCAATCTAAAAAACAACAAATTTTACAAGAGCAAGATGTAACAAAAAGAAGTGAATCTGACATGGATTACACTAAAGAAGTTGTTATACAAATGAATAGAAAGAATCAAGGTGATGGGTATACACACACTAAAGAAATGAATACAAATTTTCATTTTGTCTATATGGGTTTCTTCCACATGTTTCACACACTTTCAACAAAGAAACAACTATTTAAATCTAAGATGAAAAATTGGATTTGTAAACTATGGTTCGAGTCAAGAGGAAATTATGATTTAAATCACAAGATTTTGCTATTCAAATCACAAGATTTTTCTATTCAAATCAATCTATATGTTTGATTTGAATCATTGCGAGCAGAGCCCAATCTTGGCTTCATGGATACATCTGATTCAAATTAGAATTAACACTTGATTCGAGTCACATGAGATTGTTATTCGAAAGGTTCATTTGTTGATTCGAATCAATTCATCCAGAGGAAAATTCCAATTTTCCCAAGGTTCTTGACTCGAATAAAAATTAACACGTGATTCGAATTAAGTAACTCAACATCCAGGTTAAGAGCTATAACTTGTGATTCAAGCCACGCTTTATGAAACGACAGAAGAGCAATTTGTAAGGCTAAAAAAGAAATATTATCATGGATTAAAACACTTTAATTTTTTAAGTAATGAGGTTTCTCACTCGTACAACAACATAATAGCCGAAGCCATTACAATACAAATACTCAAATAAACTATAACAACTACATTCAAATTGGAAAAAACATCAAAACAAATAAACAATAACGTGACTGGACTTTCAGTCCCCCGTTTTTGATGTTTGGAAAATTTAAGATATTATTGTTGATCAATTATTCAAAGTGTTATTTGGAATTCGATGGATGAAATGAATCCGGTGAGTTTCCTTAGCGTACATGTGACTAGTGTAGAATACTTTGATTGAGTTGTAAAAGTTATAAAGCTGCCCTGCATTAACCACTTAATGTGTGTAAATATTGATAATATCTCGATACCTTCTCCCCTTTGACAAAGATCAAAAAGAGAGAAAAGATAGAGAGAAAGCACTTGCAAATAGTTAAATCCAAGACAATACCAAATCCAAAAATAAAATGTCATGTTTAGTGAACTAAGCAAGCACCATATAAATACAAGTTATCACAAACACACAATTTTAATAAAGATATCAAGAAAAAGATAACATAATGAGAATCACATAGATCATTCACATGTGACTAAAAAACTTGTCACAAGATACATAATCCAAAATGTAGTCAATAATCATAAAATATACACTCAACCAAAATCACATAAAAATACATATATGCTAATGTTGTGATATGCATGAAAAGCTAAAAATAAAATCAAGGAAGGCCAGATGCATCATCAGAAGGAGGTGCAACAGCTGTAGGTTATGAAGCAAGGTCGGTCTTTGGATCAAGATCAGAAGAGCCAACATAAAAGATGACATTAGATATACCAAGGTAGTCAACAACAGCTTTCCCAAAATCCACTTGAGTAGTCACTCGAGCTTCAACAACTTGCATCTCAACCTTCAATTCTTCTTTCAAACTCTTACGGCTTTCTTCACCTTCTCTTGCCACAACTTCACTTCTACTCATGATCCTTTCTTCTCTGACCTTGTTATCCTCCAAAATCTTCCTAGCCAACTCATCAAGATAAGTTTTCATGTCACCAGTTAACAACCCAGTACCAGATGCACTAGCCTCATCAAAAGGGTCTTTCACTAGTTCCACAATCTGATCATCATACACCTTCCTGCCAAATTTCTCAAGATAATAGTAAACACCATCAGTGTCTTTGTAGTACATTATCATCGAAACTCAGCATTCATCCAGAATATTCGGAGCTTCGACTAAATCATCTTCCTTGGATGAAATACCATTAATCTCTAAAATCATCTGCACAAAAGAAGAGTAAAACAGGGGTCTATTTGAGTTTTCCTTGCAGAAGAGCATCCACTTAATACTGAACTTCACCAAATCAAATCTATAATTTGTAAAAAGAGCCCACATCAGATAGAGGTCAAAGTCGTGAGCCTTGGCCCAATTTCTAGGTTTCTTGTAGAACACCTTAACAATAATCTAGTGGAGAATTGACATGTTGAACTTCACTTAACTAATAAGGAAGTTTGACATACTAATATTCTCATCCACAGATTTAGAAATGGACAAAACAAACTGAACTCTATCATAATAAAGGTATGTCTCTAGCAGTAGTAATACTTGAACCAAAACAAGTTAAACCAAAATACTCAGTAAAATTATGAAAGCCAAACTTTACAACACGATCTTTGAATCTACTCTCAAGTCCAGCAGTAGTAGGTTTAAGGCTGCAGTAAAAATATTTAACATGATCAGGATTAAATTTCTTGTTGAAACCAATAAATTTCAACAAGTTGTGGTTTGCAAAAGGTTTAAGAAATTTTTCTCTCAACTCAGTTTCAGAGGTAGAATCAACATGATACTCAGAATCAACATGCTTATTCAAGAAATTGTCATGGTACTGTTTCAAACTATCCTCAAGAAGTAGATGAATTACCTTGTGGCACATAACAAAAATGGTTTGACTCTGAGAAGATTTCTTACTTGACTTCTTGCTTAGTTTTCCATCAGAGGTATTCTTTCTTGCTTGAACTTTGGTCCTTTCCCTTTTTGGAAATTGAGGAGGAGATGGATTTGATGAAGACATTGATTTCTTGCCCTGTTGTTTGTCAAATAAACTCTTTTAGGAAAGATGAGAGGCCATTGTTGATGTTGATAAGAATGGATGTTGGATGATTAATGTTGATGATGAAATGGATGTTGGATGATGATGATAATTTTTGTGAAAAGGGTTTGAAGTAGTTTGAAAAAAAAAATGAAAGTGAAATGAGAAAAAGAACTGAATGAAATTCAAAATAGCACTCTGATTCGAATCATGTGTTAAATTTTTGAGAAAATAGCACTCTGATTCGAATCATGTGTTAAATTTTATTCAAATCAGTGTGCGAGCAAATTTATAATGTCACAAGTTACAAACTTCTAATTCAAATTAGATTCAAAAAACTTGATTTGAATCAAGCAGTCTAGTTTTGAAGAAAAAAATTCGATAAGCACTTGTATTAAACGCACAAGGGGTGCAACCCAATACAAAAGGAACGAAACAGAACTATGAAAACAACACAAAGAAGCAAAGTAGGACCCAACCAAGACAAAGGAGAAGAAGAGAAAGAATTAAAAAGAGAACACAGACCGTAAAGGTGAGGAAGATTTTCCTTGAAGGGCGTAGGACCCAACCAAGCGCGGTCCCAAAAACGAATAAATTCACCATCCCCTAATTTCCAAGAGATGCAATCGGAAAACCAAGGTCTGCCGTTGACCTCAAAACATGAAACTTGACGAACATCCCTCCAACAAAGCGAAGCTTTCAATAAGATCCTATCGGGATCCGTTCCACAAAGAGCCTCCACACCCCCACCATACCTAAACTCTAAAAATTTAAACCAAACTGAATCTCTTTCCGACAAAAA
This sequence comes from Vicia villosa, assembly GCF_029867415.1. Lineage (NCBI taxonomy): Eukaryota > Viridiplantae > Streptophyta > Magnoliopsida > Fabales > Fabaceae > Vicia > Vicia villosa. Next base: position 224,836,984 of record NC_081181.1, read on the forward strand.
TCTCCTACCCCATTTACTCATCAAAGAAAGATTAAAAGTATCAATATTCTTCACCCCTAACCCGCCGTCCTTACGAGGACGACAAATCTTCTCCCAACACACCTTTCGAATCTCATCACTTTTCTCCATAAAAAGTCCCTTTGAATTTTGACAATCTCATCATGAACACACTTCAGAGCTTTATAGAAGAAAAGCATGAAAATAGGGATGCTATTAAGGACCGAATTAAGTAAAGTAACTTTACATCCCAACGAAAAATGCTTACAATTCCAACCACTCAACCTCTTTTTTAACTTTGAAATTAAAAAGACCAAAAATGCTTCCGTCTATGATTACCACCAACCGGAATACCTAAGAAAACAAAAAAAAACTTCCCAACGTGACAACCCAAAAACGAAGAAGTTGCTAAGAGAACCTGCTCCTCCAAATACACACCAAAAAACTTACTTTTGTTCAAGTTAATACACAACCCCGATACCAACTCAAACTCACGCAATATTAATTTTCATTTCATTGAAAAATTTAATTTTTAATAAAATGTATAAATGAAATGAGTTTTGCAAATTTAATTATAATTTTAATGATAAAAAATCTTTAATACAAATAAAAATTAATTTTTAATGAAATATATAAATATGATTATAATTAAAAATAGCACTCGAATTCGAATCAATCAGATCCATGATTTTAAATGAGTGCATATTAATTAATTTCTTTTAATCTATTAATCTATGTGCATAAACTTTGAACGATAATAATTTTAAAATAGAGGAAAGAGTTATTTCAAAATATAGAAGAACGATAATAAGTTAATCACAAGAGAGAATCCTTTTTATAATTATTGTGTAGTATAGCTTTAGATTGCAGTCAAGACAAGAGAAACGGAATGGAGGAAAAATATATAAACCAATTCATTCAGCAGCATGACTTACAGGACAACCACTTCCTACCTTGATGACAACAATCATTGCTTCATCATAGCCTTATACCTAATCACTAAACTCATATTAAATTACAACTTTTTTTTATGATATATTATATTGTAATATTATAATATGACCGTTCAACAAAACCTTCAAAACCAAGTCTAATTATTCTCCCAACTAAATTTTTAAATACTAGGATATTTTTGTTGCATCTTTTATATCAATTAAATTAAGAGGAAAAGGAACATACTACCATCTTTTTTTTAAAGTTAATTTCACAAATACAAATTCCATCTCTCAACACTTGTTTGGTACATGTTTTTTTTTCTTCATATAATACATTTTGCTGTTTAGAAGATAATTTAAAATATATAATTTCTTTCCATTACCTATCAGAAAGTCACTGCACTGATAGCAACTAATTTATTGTCCAATTATTTTAAATTTTGATAATGATGAAGGCCTACCACTAGTTTAATTAAATTTAATTAACCTTAAAGAAAGTTAAACTAAGTAACCGTTAGAAAAATTATTTTCTAATTAAAATTGAGAGGTCTTTGTAGCTTGTGAAAGAAAAAGTTCAAAACTTGTATCTGTTAGTCAAAAAAGTATGTTAATTAATTTTTTCTTTTTTTGAATGCCAAAGTGAAGTTTCTGTCTCTTTATGGTTACGCATCTAAACGAAAGTTCAAAACAAAGACAATTTTGGATCATTTGACAGTCAATAGTTGATCCAATGAGGATATGTAATAGCATAATACATACAAAAACATCAGTATCAAATTTGAAAATATTTGGCGACAAGATTATTTCATGAAATAATTCATGGGAAAAAGTTATTGTTTACTAGGTAATAATTGATGTTCAATAATGTTTTTAAAAAAGATATATCAATGATATTGTAGCTACATCTCAATTGTTGATTTTTTAGATATTGATATGCAAAGGCATGAAATTTAATATTTGTATTGATTAATTTCGATTCAACTACTAGTAATGTGTTTGTGAATGCATGAACATATTCACTGCATAGAATCCAAAATTTTGCTAAAGATTTTTTTAACAAGTAGTCACTCGATTTGAAAATCATACTCCAACTAATTTTTATTTTTACGATAATTATTAAGGTGAATTTGACACCATAAATTATTAGGATTAATTAAAAAAATTTATAGTATTTAAAAAAAAATATATTTTTTATTGAAATTGGATTCTTGATGCTTAAACCACCATACTCTTTAGACACACAACAAACTTCTAAGTGATTATATAAATCTTGCGAGTTGTCTTAGTATCTTCTAAAATAAATTCACATTTTAGTACTCAATTTTACTGTTTTAAGTATTTTTTTTAGTTAATGCATTTTCTTTTATAAATTTTTAATAAAGATTATTTAGATTCGTAAAAAAAGATCAAATCAATTCGAAATCATCTTAACGAAAAAAATTTCATAATATATTGTTATAAAATGTATTATGATCAAACCAAGTTTACTATTTTTAAATACTTTTATGGTTAATGCATTTTTATTTTTTAGATTTTTAATAAAGATTATGCAGATTCGTGAAAAAATCAAACTAATTCGAAATCATCCTAATTAAAAAATTTCTATAGTATATTACTATGAAATTTACGATGACGATGCAATGAGAGAACTAACACACAGAGAGCAAAGAAAATCAGAGAAAAATTACGAGACGATCAATGGTGGCGTGGGCTCCACAGCACAACGGCGTGACTTAAATATTCTGCCAAATTTCCAAAACAGAAGAATCGAGCAACAGCGGCACAGTTAAGTATGGGTGCAACATGATCTATCGTTTTTAGAATTTTTTACCTATTAATTGTAAAACGTGTTTAGTCATTAGGGTTCTAAATTTTTCAAGAGTCTAACGAATATATTGGCATCAAGGAGATAACAAAAAAAAGGTTATCATTAGGGAACCATCTCTAATCATTTTAAGTTTTACTTTTTGCTTTTCAATTATAATAACATCTATGAATTTCTTAAGGATGATTAATGTTAAGTGCCAAATTGTAGTTATATTGTGTATGTAAATAGTGGCACTTATCAATGCTTTTTGTTAATACCGTTGAATAATTCCCCGTTTTTGTGTAAATACGTATACTTTGTGAATACTTGTATTTTCATATACTTTTATACCGTTTGATAGTTTTGTTGTATTTTTGTAGGTATTCTTGCGTTTTCGGAGCCTTGAGGAATAAAGTGTCGAAGACACGGCTGCGAGAGCAAAGAGGAAATAATTCTGCTGTTCTGGTGCAGGGCGCTTCGCGCGCTGTAGGGCGCGTCGCGCCCTCTTTGAGTTTGAAGAACTTAGTCTGGCAGAAGATTGGGCACGTCGCGCGGGTTTCAGGGCGCTTCGCGCGTTAGGGCGGTTTGGTACATAAGTGAGATGGCGCGTCGCGCGCTGCATCCGGCGCGTCGCGCGCTGTGCGTTTTTCAGTTTGTATAAATAGCTTAGAACAGATTTTTCTAGGTTTTTTATCACCTCTTCTTGACAAGTTGAGCTCTGATCCTTTTTTGGTAGTTTAGAGGCTTAGGAAACACCATTGGGTGCGACGTCATGTGGATTGATCATGGATCTGACTCGATTTCATTGTACAGGTGAGATCTTTCCGGTTCATCTTCTCTCTTCCCTTTGTTTCATTCCAATGGTGGGTGTTGTATGTATGTTTCTACTCTTATTGTATGTATATTTGTGGATCTTGGGATCGTTTATATATTATCTTTACAAATCATCATTGTTGTTGTTCTTGATCTTTTTGCTTAAATGCTCTGGATTTGTGTTGTTGCAGACATGGACACCATAGATCTTGATTAGGAATGATAACTGTTAGTTTCTGGGTTGCAGACATGGATTCAGGACTAACAATCGTAGTGGGTATCGAGTCTAATGCCTCCGTGTTGTTTGTGTCGGTGGAGAAATCGCTGATGTGAATAGTACGGTTGAGCTTTCGTCGGTGTTGCAGACATGGGCACCGATGTGGCATCTCGAGTGATGCCCGGTGATGTTGATGCGTATTGTGAGTGTCGAGCGATAGATCTTCAGATTTAAGTATTCGACGGGTAGAACTAAATGCAATTCCATAACTATTTCTCTTAGACTATTGAGATTGTTTATCTGCTTTTATTTACTTTTCCCGCATTTACTTTCCGCACCCAATTCATGAAACTTAGAACACGAGATAGTCGAACGGCAGTTTTTCTCACCGATCTCTGTGGACACGATAATTCCCGGATGAATACTTCCAAAACTTTTGTTGCTTGCCGCTTTACCGCTCCAACAAAATGACGCCGTTGCCGGGGATTGGTTGAGATTAATCGCATTGCGATGGTTTTATGTTTTAAGTTTCGTATAAATTTGATTAAGTGTTTGGGCAGGTCATTTTCTTTAGGTTGCGTTTGAGGCGAAAGCATTGGCGTACCGCGAAGAAGTTTCTTACCATTCGCGAAACAATAAAGGCGTCGAGCTAACGACGTTAAACGAGCGCTTGTTGGGAGGCACCCCAACGGTTTTATTTTTCTGTTTTTCTGTAATTGAGTTGTGTAGGTGTTAAGTGGTGGCTCACTGGAAAATCTGTCTTTTTAGACTGGTGTGGTTTTTCTGGTGTAGCGCGCGTCGCGCGCTCATGGGTGCGTCGCGCGCTGGGTTGCTTTTGGCCAGTGACCTCTTTTTAACGGGTCACTCGGCTCGCCTTTTTCCCACTTACACCAAGGCTTTATAGTATAGTATTTTATCGATTTATTTTTAATTCTTTTGTTTGTGTTTAGACTCAAATTTTGGCCGATTACTTGGAGTCGCATTTGGTAATTCTCCAACTTTGATTGATTCAACAAGCCGGTTGTGCGGTAATGATTGATCGAATTTGTACGTTTCAAGGTACTCGTTTATCGCTTTCTATAGCATAGCATGTTTAGGAGACTTTTCATTTGTACAATTTTCATACTATTCATTCTTTTTGCATAACTTGCTCATGACTTGAATCACAATTAGTTTCCCCTTTTTACCATAAATGTGAGGTGGCTTTCCATTGTGTATATATGTGAGTGACCGACATTTCTTGTTTTAACTGGATATTATTATGTTTAATCTTTCGTTTGTATTGTTTTTGTGAATGCACGAAAGTGATCAAGGCATTTGTTTGATTTTGAGCACAACTACCATAAGCCAAATGTCATTTTACCTTGTGAGTGTGTGACCATTCGTACCCCCTTTGAGCCTTTTTGTCATTGTCCATTTTGTTTTTGAACTTGAGACATAGTTCACCCTTTTTGATGGATTTTGATTATCTTTGTTTTCTTGACCTTAACTATGATGTTTAGTTGGATTTTTACCTTGCCTTAGAAAGTAGGGAGTATTCACTTTATGTTATGGTTGAATTCAAGTTGGGGAGAAGGTGTTTGCCTCTTTATGTTGTGATTGATGTGAGGTTAAGAAAAGAAAAAGAAAAAGAAAAAAAAAAGTGAGAAAGAAAGAAAAGAAAAAGAAAGAAAAAAAGAGAAAAGCTTGAAAAAGAAAAGAACAAAAAGAGTTTTGAATAAGAGTGTGCTAATAAGTTTTGTGTTTGGTGTGAAATTTGTGATGAAGAGAAAAGTTGGATTGAAATTGTATTGTTTGAAACTTTGTGGAAGTAATTACTCCCTTAGGTTTAGGCAAGTTTTTGTTTCGATTAGCTTTAGGACTTATCACTTGTTTGTTAACCGAGCCACATTACAACCTTGAAAGCCCTTGTGATTCGTGTCGTTGCATTTTCAATACTATTTTTAGATGAACGCATAATTTTGTCTATTGTTTGCAAGATTGTTGGATGAGTGTTCAAAGTCCTCACCTTTCTGTGTTTTTCATCTACCGATGAGTTTTTGCTAGACGTGATTCGTGATTGAGCTTGTTTTTGTTTAGAATGTTTTGTATGATTTTTGTACTTAGGAATCGTTTCATTTTCATGTTGTCGTTGTAGGATAGTGGTAAGTGTTTACTTTGTTCGTACGTTTTTGTTTGAACCGTACAATTGTTTCGTTTTTCTAAACTTTGTTGATTCTTGATTCTTTGGATTTTTACTTTTGCAATTTGAGTGTTTAGTCCTGTTTGAGGACAAACAGATTCTAGTTGGGGAGAGTTGTTAAGTGCCAAATTGTAGTTATATTGTGTATGTAAATAGTGGCACTTATCAATGCTTTTTGTTAATACCGTTGAATAATTCCCCGTTTTTGTGTAAATACGTATACTTTGTGAATACTTGTATTTTCATATACTTTTATACCGTTTGATAGTTTTGTTGTATTTTTGTAGGTATTCTTGCGTTTTCGGAGCCTTGAGGAATAAAGTGTCGAAGACACGGCTGCGAGAGCAAAGAGGAAATAATTCTGCTGTTCTGGTGCAGGGCGCTTCGCGCGCTGTAGGGCGCGTCGCGCCCTCTTTGAGTTTGAAGAACTTAGTCTGGCAGAAGATTGGGCGCGTCGCGCGGGTTTCAGGGCGCTTCGCGCGTTAGGGCGATTTGGTACATAAGTGAGATGGCGCGTCGCGCGCTGCATCCGGCGCGTCGCGCGCTGTGCGTTTTTCAGTTTGTATAAATAGCTTAGAACAGATTTTTTTTAGGTTTTTTATCACCTCTTCTTGACAAGTTGAGCTCTGATCCTTTTTTGGTAGTTTAGAGGCTTAGGAAACACCATTGGGTGCGACGTCATGTGGATTGATCATGGATCTGACTCGATTTCATTGTACCGGTGAGATCTTTCCGGTTCATCTTCTCTCTTCCCTTTGTTTCATTCCAATGGTGGGTGTTGTATGTATGTTTCTACTCTTATTGTATGTATATTTGTGGATCTTGGGATCGTTTATATATTCTCTTTACAAATCATCATTGTTGTTGTTCTTGATCTTTTTGCTTAAATGCTCTGGATTTGTGTTGTTGCAGACATGGACACCATAGATCTTGATTAGGAATGATAACTGTTAGTTTCTGGGTTGCAGACATGGATTCAGGACTAACAATCGTAGTGGGTATCGAGTCTAATGCCTCCGTGTTGTTTGTGTCGGTGGAGAAATCGCTGATGTGAATAGTACGGTTGAGCTTTCGTCGGTGTTGCAGACATGGGCACCGATGTGGCATCTCGAGTGATGCCCGGTGATGTTGATGCGTATTGTGAGTGTCGAGCGATAGATCTTCAGATTTAAGTATTCGACGGGTAGAACTAAATGCAATTCCATAACTATTTCTCTTAGACTATTGAGATTGTTTATCTGCTTTTATTTACTTTTCCCGCATTTACTTTCCGCACCCAATTCATGAAACTTAGAACACGAGATAGTCGAACGGCAGTTTTTCTCACCGATCTCTGTGGACACGATAATTCCCGGATGAATACTTCCAAAACTTTTGTTGCTTGCCGCTTTACCGCTCCAACAATTAACTAGTTTCTTATATTAGGTTTCTCTCAGATGCTTTTACCCATTACAATGTGAACCATGTAATCTTTCTTGATTGTATCGGCAATAAATTTATGTTTATTAAATTAGATAATTTTATTTGAGTTTAATGTTTTCTATCGTCGACAAAATTGATTTAGATGGCAATGGGACCTTACCAGATATTTGTTCATTCGATTAATAAAATTGTGGGACTGTTATGGTTGCTCGAACCATGATAGGAATAGTCTTGGCCATTAGTCTAATTTTACGTGTTATAAAACATTTGCTTGAGATTATATAACCCAAAATCTTGGGGGTCGCTTCAGACGAAGAGATATACTTAGAGATCAATCTGTTAGGTAATTGTCTTTTGTAAAATAATCTTCTTATTTACACACTATAAAACATTTTTCTGTTGCGACTATATTCCCTCATAACGTATGGGTTTCTTTAGACGAAGTGGGATACTTGGCGATTAATTTGTTGGTTAACCATGTTTTGTAAAAGGTCATACATTATAGATTTAGTCATGGATTTCTCACAAATAGGGATAGATGATTCAAAGAGGGAACTTTATCACATAGTTAATCTTTAGTTCAACTCATAATTTTCACAGTCAGTCACAACCAAATCAATTGTCCTCTCCAGCCCCTCTCCCCATCGGTTACAATTATAACTCCTAAGTTAAAATCATAAGTATAATTACTTTATCCTTGTACGAAGTTAATACAATATTCATGTGTGACATATTGGATTGAACTCTAGTATTGTCGAAGGGTAGTTTCTTGGTTCGACAGTTCGACAGAGTTAAGCATGAAGTCGAAGGATTGTTCACATGCTGGTGTCGAAGTGTGCATGCTGTAGTCGAAGATGGGTCTAGCATGCAGATGTCGAAGATGCTAGGGTTGTTAGCATGTTAAATTAGGTTTTAGTGTTTAAACCCTAATTTGTTAAGTTAGCTTGTTTATTAAGTTGGCTTGTGTAATGGGCCTTGCTGAAAAAGCCCATTAGTTAGTATGTTAGGTTTTATTATAAATAGCATACTAGTCTCTCATCATTGCCAAGCTGCAAATCCTAATTTAGGGTGAGAGAGGTTATTTGTTATTCTTGTAAACTTGTAATCTTGTTTTAAGAGAAAGTGAAAGAATAGCAGTTATAACCAATTCTTGTGTTCTTATTCTCTTCCCTAATTCCCTATTATACTTTGTTATTGGTATCGTTTTTCACAACATCATGGATAGGATAATTCACTTATCACCTTGTAGGTTTTGTTGATACAACTACTATAACATGTTTTTAAGTCCAACAGAACTCATTCTAAATGATTGTAGAGATTTTTGACATATGCATAAGGAATGTTAGAAGTCAACATGGATTGACTTAAAGTAACTCTTGAGGCCAAACTTGAACAATATTGCTTCCAACCACTCAAACTTTTTTAACTTGTTCATTAATATGTTAAAAAAATATGTTTTTAAAATTTCTACGGTGAGTGATTTTTTCCACCAAAATACTTTTCCATGTTCATGGTTTCTCTAAGTCAGGTATGTTGCACAATCTCATTTAAATAAAATAAATAAAAAAATATTTTTAAAATTACATATTTAAATTCATGAAGGAACAATTATCTCCCTTTAGTATAATTTCTTTTATATATCAAAAAATGTAATGTTATTTATTTTAAATACATCTTTGGAATATTAATATATGTGGTTATCATATTAAGCTAATATGTTATTTTTTAATTTTTAAACACTACTTTTTTTGTATAATAACTTTAATAAGAAAATATTAATATAAAAAAATTAAAGATAAAAAGTTATATTATGAAAGGAAAATGGTATAAAATTGGAAATTTTTTTATAAGAAAAAAAGTTGCATCACAAGGACTTTTCAGACTTAGATGTGACTAAAAAATATAAAAATAAATAAAATAGAAATAAATAATAGAGAGTTTAACAATAAGTTTATTATTTTTTGATCGGGTGTTATGTAATCGGAACCCCTTTGACACGTGTTTCTTCGCTGCCTTAGAGATTACTTCTATAAAAAAAAGATTTTCTTTCTTATCGGTGTGATTCATATGTTTAGTGTCTGTAGAATCTTTATTCATCCAATTCTTCAAAGTCGTCATATGATGAATAAAACTAGGATGCATATTAATTGTATTACCTTATTGTTTCTCTGTTTGTTTCAAATTTATTGATTATTAGCTAAATTCGTAACTGTTTAAAAATTATGAATCTAACTTTCTTGGGGTACTTGAGGTACTTCTTCTTACTCTTCTATCTCATGATAGTACTTTTTCTCAACATCTTGGAATAAATCTAATAAAGAAACATGTTTATGTTCAATCGGTCCTCTAGTATCATCTAAATTTTGTGTATAATCTTATCTACAAGCGGACCTTTCTCCATAATGATTGTCCCTTTCTTTTTAACTCATATACTATTATTGTAGTAATATTTTTTATCTGATGATTAGATTTTATAGGAACATAAAGTTTCTTCTTTGTTATCTTTTCCTTCTTTGACTTTGCAACATCTTTTGCATGAGAATTTTCTGATAAGTGACCAATAATATGACAAAAATAACATAATGAAGAGATTTTTTTGTGCTAAACATCAACATTAAAAGCGTACCCTCTCTTTCAACAAGAACAAAATTGTGCAAGAATTATAACAAATCAAGATCCACCAAAATTATAGCATAATATACACACACAAAATTACTATTAATTGTTTCATCTAAGGCTAGAGGGACACCAATACCTCGTGCGATTGAAAAAAGAATTTATGGTCTCTAATATTTAATAGCTAGACCATGTATTATAATTCAACATTGTATGTTGCTATTTTAACCAAATTCATACCGAAGTCTGGGTTCATGTGAATATACAAAAAGATATCTGTAAACTTAGTTCACGACCTTACTGCAAAAGCCCTCTAAAGATCCTCAATAGATGAAAATGAAAAAACAAAACAAAAAACATTATCAATAGGTGTGAGAGACCGTTTTGCTGGATCATCATAAGGTGGAAACATTCACATTATGTCAAAGACTCGCCCAAACAAGTGAGAGAGACACCATGTATTCACCCAAAATCTTAAGACAATGGATTTATAGGTCCACTCGCTTATAAAGTGTTCAACCTCCAATTTTCTAAGCAATGGGTACTTACACAACTCACACTTGTTTTTAATAATCTTCTCCCTCAAGTGTGAGTTTATCTATTATGTTCCCCCTCAAGCGGAAGCTCTTTTATCCACATACTTATATTGTCGTTGACAAACACCAGCCGACCCCTTACTTAAACTAGGATTTGATTCCACTGTTGAGTTATCATGAGGAGAAACATTCTTATTGGTTCAAAGGATATCACCCAAACAAGTGAGAGAGACACCACATATTCATCCAAAACTTTAAGACAATGGGTGTATGTGTCCTCTCACTTATAAAGTGATCAACCTCCACTTTTTCAAGCAATGTGGGATTTACACAACTCATACTTGTTTCTTAATATGTTTCTCCATAAAATTTCAAATAACATTTTACTTGACATGCAATGCATTAATTATTGAAGAAGATTCTCATTACTTCAAAATTATCTTTTCATGAAGAATTTTTTTTACAGCTATCAAGACCATCAATATATTCATCTTTTAGAATTTTTATAGTGATTGCATTTCCTTTTAAATAAGGTGTTGGCATTTAACTTAGAGGTATATTGCAAGTGTTCTTCAAAATTTACTTGAATGTCTTCAAAACTATATTAGAAATCTTGATAGAAATCAAATTAGGAATATGTTGTTTAATTTTAAGTATTACCACAGAAGGTTGCAACTTGCATTTCCTATTAACGCGAGATCTTAGGTTGCATTTCCAAACACGTTGATTTATAAATAATTTAAGAAGAATTCTCAAAAATTTGATGGAATGCGAACGTGATATCTCGCAACTCATACCTTATTTCGATGATCTGAACGGTAAAAAAATACAATACTACATCTCACAAACTTTTTATCCAAAAATTAGCTTTATTCAACTATCGAATTCAAAACATTTTTTTTAATTGCTTCTGAAAAAATTAAAATAGAGTTTCTCACTTTCAAAAACATAGAACTTTAAGCTTCTCTCGTTATAACTTCTTTATTTTTTGGTTAAAATATAATAATTTTACCTATAAAAATAATATTATAATATTTTTTCAAAAAATAAGTAATAATAATATAATATGTAGTTGTCTAATATCTACTATGGACAAATTGTTACACAATCATAATTTTAAACTTTATAATGTCAGCCTTCTAATCAAAATTCACTTCTGTTAAGAAAAAAAATATACAAGTTTTTCAACACAAATTATAAACTTACAATATATCCAAGTTGTCATCCCTAGTAGTAAAAGATAGTATAGTTTAAAACAAATTGCAAATAAGACATGGTTGTAAAATAATTATTATTGTCACTATTGTTAATAATAATTTTCTTTAAAAAATATTATACTTATAATATTTAATATTATAAAAGAAAAGTTAACAATGTAAATAAAAATCCATATAGATATAATTTTAATATTTTTTCATTTTTTATCACTACAATAATTTAAATTTTAGTCTATTTGGTTCATTTATTTTTCATCTAATTAATTAATTTATTATTTTTACTTAATTAAAAATACATTTTATTTTACATAATTTTTATATTTAATCAAATGACAACAATAAAGTAAAGTTAAATTATTAAAAATGGAAACTTTTTAAAAAAATATAAAATTACCAAAATTATATTTAATCAAAACTTTTTTTTAAAAAACAAAATCACCAAAATTGAATTTACCATTAAACAATAAATAAAATATTATACTTTTCTTTCTTTTTACTAAATATAATAAGAATAATGGAGGCCATGTGTGTTTTCTTCTTTGTTTTGGAAATGTGCAAACAGCTGTATATCAGTCAGACAACAAGACTTACCATACACACACACCATCATCTCATCAACAAAACCCAAACCAACAACAACTGTTACCAACTTCTTTTACCCGTTTTTCTGTCTCAATTTTCAGTTTCCAACAGTACTAGGTTGTCTTAAACACTGTCTTCAGTTTCTGTCCTAACTTTCTCTAGCTGAAACCATCTAGCAAACACACAAAAAACTCACAAAGTAACATCTTTTAGTGTTAAACGTTTGATTTGGCTTGCTGGGTCAGTTTCAAGTTTTGATTTTGTGAAGGTATAGTGTTCATAGAGAGAAGAGAAACTTGGGGCTGATTGATTGGTGTGAACTGTGGAGTTATGGCTTTTTTCAAGGTTTTTTGTTGCGGAATTGCTTCGGATCGGTATGAAAAATGCTTAATTGATCTTTAATTTTAATTTGTTTCTTTGTTATATGTTGTTATGTTTAGTTGAATATTATTATTATTGATTTGGATCAGTTTCAGATTTCAAACCCTTAATTAACAGATTTTTGTTATAATTCATAAATCAGTTTCGGTTTTACTCTAATTTTCTGAGGAAAATCTAGAGAGTCAATAGGGTAATTAGATTCTGTGGTTTCGTTCAAGTTTCAAGCTTTGGTCAAACTGCTTTTATTGCAAGTAGTTAATCAAGGGTTAGTTTGGTATGTAAACTCTAAGGGATAATTAGGTCTGTTTCTGAGCATGAGTACTTGTAAAAAGGAAAGGTTGATGCGTTGTATTGTGTCGGTTTCGTATCGTGTTTTTATTGACGAATCCATACCTTGATTATTTTCAAACTTTACCATACTTGTACCTGGTACCGCACCCGTATCTATGCATCATAGGTTTGATAATGTATTTGTCCCTAGAGTGGAGATGCTAGAAAGTACTGGTTTTAGATTTGCCGTTTTTTTAATCGATAAATGTTTTAGATTTGCGTTTGAAATGCATGATTGATATTAGAGATCTCTATCAATGCAGCAGCGGACGTGGGAAGAAACAACCTCCGTGGCGGGTGTTTTCTTTGAAGGAATTACACTCGGCTACGAATAATTTCAACTATGACAACAAACTTGGCGAAGGAGGGTTCGGAAGTGTGTACTGGGGCCAGCTTTGGGATGGATCACAAGTAAGACTTTTATCTTCTTTTTTCGGTTTGATCACAAATCAGTTCTGGTTTATCATTTTTCTTGGCCATTCTAGTTTTGATCCATTTGTTTCGTGCAGATTGCAGTGAAAAGATTGAAAGTTTGGAGCAACAAAGCCGACATGGAATTTGCTGTTGAAGTTGAGATATTGGCAAGAGTGCGACACAAGAATCTTCTTAGTCTACGTGGCTATTGTGCTGAAGGCCAGGAACGGCTAATTGTATACGACTATATGCCGAATTTGAGCCTACTCTCTCATCTTCACGGACAGCACTCAACAGAAAGCCTCCTTGATTGGAATCGACGGATGAATATTGCAATCGGGTCTGCTGAGGGAATTTTGTGAGTACTATCCCGCCTTCCCATATTAACTTACACATCTGTAATTTTTTAAAACGCTAAAATATAATCGCTTTCAGATATCTTCACGTCCAAGCAACACCGCATATCATCCATAGAGACGTTAAAGCGAGCAACGTGTTGCTGGATTCAGATTTCCAAGCACGTGTTGCTGATTTCGGTTTTGCCAAGTTGATTCCCGACGGAGCTACGCACGTGACTACAAGAGTTAAAGGAACCCTTGGCTACCTTGCACCAGAATATGCTATGCTAGGTAAAGCAAACGAGAGCTGTGACGTCTACAGTTTCGGTATTCTCCTTCTAGAACTCGCTAGCGGCAAAAAACCACTTGAAAAACTAAGTTCGTCAGTGAAACGATCGATAAATGATTGGGCATTGCCGTTAGCTTGTGAGAAAAAATTTAGTGAACTGGCGGATCCAAGACTTAACGGTGACTATTCTGAGGACGAGCTTAAAAGGGTTGTATTGGTTGCTTTAGTATGTGCTCAGAATCAACCGGAGAAGAGACCAACGATGCTCGAGGTGGTGGAACTTCTGAAAGGTGAGTCGAAAGAGAAGGTATCGCAGTTGGAGAATAATGAACTGTTTAAGAACCCTCTTGCTGTTGGAAATAATGATAATGAGATATTCGTATCAGCTGCTGAAGGGAGTTCAGACTTCATCTCAGAAGAGAAGGATTCCAAACATGAGATGGAAGAGAATAAAGAACCATGATTATTGTAACAAACACAAAAATGGAATTATGAATTTATATGGTTTGTGAAGGTTTCAGGATTTTTTTTTTTTTGAATTATTATTTTATTTTTGGGCACCTGTTTATTATATAGCAGCCTACTGCTACATGTTTGCTTCAATGAATGAATGTATCTATGAACCAAGCAAACTTAGTGAAAGTATGTGGAACTAGAGATTTGATATGTTGAAGTACAGATTGTGTGAAGTTTGCAGAAATTGTAAGGAAACATTTTCTTTTCTTGGCTTATTTAAGATAGTACATCTTTCGTTTCATGTCTATGGTGGTTTAATATGTTTGCATCTAATAGAAAGTTAATTTGAGAGTAGTTTGTATTTTGAGTTGATCAACGATAAAGAATGATACATGATGTGCCTTTATATATAGGCTAATGGTTTATAACTTGAGATGCTTGGGAAAAAAAAAAAAAAGGATGAATCATAACAAACTAATAATAGACAATTTAAAATATCTCTAATACTCTCCCTTCAAGTTGGAGGGTGAGGATTATGAACACCCAACTTAAATATGAGGTCTTGAAAAACTTTCACACCTAAGGACTTAGTAAAAATATCAGCATTTTGTTGTTTGGTGGGTAGGTAAGTTGTACTCATGGCACCTGACTCTATGTGATAAAATGGCAGTCAATTTTAACGTGCTTTGTTCTTTCGTGGAAGACTGGGTTTGCAGCTAAATGAAGAGCTGCTTGATTGTCACAATGTAGAAGCGTGGGTTTGATGCATGGAACATGCAGAGTCTGATAGATTACGAGTATTTCACTTGTGGCATGTGCCATTGCACGATATTCAGCTTCATTTGAGGATCGACAGAATGTGACTTGTTTCTTTGTTTTCCATGATATTTAAGCATTGCCAAGTTTCAATAGGTAACCTGAAATGGACTTTCTTATTATGGGACACGATGCCCAATCTGAGTCACAGTAGCCAACTAGATGTAGATCATTCATTATGTTGTGGAAGAATGATATATTGGCCAGGAGAAGATTTTAGATATTGTAAAACTCGCATAGCAACATCCCAATGGTCTTGGAGTGGTGTTTGTATGAATTGAGTTAGAATGTGAATTGAGTAGGTTAATTCAGGCCTAGTGATAGTTAAGTCAATCAGGCGACCAACTAATCTCCTATACCTTGACGGTTTTAATAGTGGAGGTTCCTTGGCCAAAACAAGTTTGTGATTTTGTTCCATGGGAAATAAAGAAGGCTTACTACCAAACATTCTACATTCTGGTAGAATGTCTAAGGTGTATTTTATTTGACAAAGGAATATTCCTTCTGACCCTTGTGCTAGTTCCAAACCTAGGAAGTATTTAAGTGAACCGAGATCCTTCATGTGAAAACACTTACTGAGATATTGCTTGAACGGATCACAAGCCGCAATGTCATTACTAGCAATGATCAAATCATCAACATAGATCAAAACAAAAATAAAAATTTATCCATGTGAATAATTAAATAGACTATGATCAGACTAGTTGTCTTAGAAACCATATTTTGTCAATGATTGAGATAGTTTGCTATACTAATCTGGTCTTGTACTTTTCAATCTCATTTATAGCTTTATGTTTGATTTTGTACACCCATTTGCATCTTATTAGTTTTTTTCCTTGCGCTAAATGAGTTAGTTTCCATGTCTCATTGTCTTCTAGGGCCTAAATTTCTTGAGTCGTGGCCTCCTTCCAAACTGTGTGTTTGACTTCTTGGGTATATGATTGAGGTTCTTCGTCATTAGTGATAGCTCCAAGATAAGCTCTATGTTTTTGTGAAAACTTATCATATTTTAAAAATTTTGAGATGGGATATATGATACCTGAAAAGGATTCTAGAACCGATGCCATGCATTTGGGATTTATGTTTAATTTTCCACAATCATAGTCTTTTAGATAACTTGGAGGTCGTCTTGTGTGTGGCATGGTTTGAAGCTCCCCCTTACTTGAGACTTCTCTGTCACCTTCACTTGATGATTCTTTTTTAGAATCATTGGTGACTTCCTCAGTCACGTCATATATGGATACGTGTTCTTGTTCTATGGGCTCATTCTCAGTTTGATTTACATATTCAGGCTCCTTAATGGATAAACTCTCCATAGTACCTGATGTTTGGTAATTATATGGAATTTCCTCAAGGCTTGGTGCTTCCAATTTTAAGTAATATCGGTCACTGCTCAAGCTTCCCAACCAGTGCCTGCTCAAGCATCTCAAGCATTGCCTAATCAAGCTTCCCAACCAGTGTCTGCTCAAGCATCTCAAGCATCCACATCAAAGTCCAAGAAAGTCCCTCCAAAATCAAAGAAGTTGTCGGTCAGAAGGCCAGCTACCCCTTTCATACCACCTGGTCCTACAACAAAATTGAATGCAGCCAGAATAGCTGTAGGCCCAACAACAAGAAGGACAACTCCTACCAAGAGAGCCACCCCAAGCTGGAAAATCTAGTTTATGTTTTGAACATTTTGTGTTTCTGTTGTGTTATGAACCTTTTAGCACTCTTAAGCAATTGTGTTATGTAGCATCTTTTTGGACAACTACTGTTAGTTTTTTTGGACAAGCTTATGTTAATTATGTAGCATCTTTTATGTTTGAAACTGATGTAACATCTTAAACCTTATGTTAATTATGTCAGATCTTTTTTGACAACTTATGTTGGTGTTAAGCAACAATGTCAAACCTTATGTTAAACCTTATCATTGTTGCAGTTATTAAGCTTGAGATGTAAACATAATGAAAATGTGAAACTCATAATTGAAACACTTAAATCATCCTTTATTGAAATTGTAAATGATACATCTGTTACAAACTTTTTCTACACAAATCCAATGTGTAGCATCTGACCCAACAACAACAACCAATGTTAAACTGGTTTACCTTATTACAACATCCTAACAACAACAACTAAAAGAAAACAAAACATCTCTTCCAAAATTTTTCCAGATTCATGCTCTTCTTCAATTGATTTTGCAATTCTGTAATCTTCTTCTTTAAACACTCCACCTCCATTTTTGCAGCATCAATATCATGTTCAAGCTTCTTCAACCTACTCTTTTGATTTCTCATAAAGTGATCTTTTTCATCCTCAGCATCATCATAGAACCATTGAAAGTAGCCACATTCAGGTTGTGTTGCACCCTATGTCGTTCAA
The DNA here is from genome assembly GCF_029867415.1 of Vicia villosa. Lineage (NCBI taxonomy): Eukaryota > Viridiplantae > Streptophyta > Magnoliopsida > Fabales > Fabaceae > Vicia > Vicia villosa. The sequence goes on from NC_081181.1 coordinate 224,854,696, forward strand.
AAATAAATTCAAATCAGAACAAACACAACAATGGAATGCGACTAAACAAGTAAATTTACCTTATAATTACGACAACCCCAAAATTGTCGCCCATAGTTTGTGACAGTTGAAGCTCTTCGTAGAGTAGCCATGTCTCCACAGCCACATTTAGGTTTCCATCGCAACATCCCTTCTGCACTCCCACATTTCTTCAAATTAGAATCGTATGTACATTCTCCAGAATTCATTGAGGAAGAAGACTTCATTTTCCACGTGAACCCTAGAAACTGGGGAAGAAGAATTCGTTGAGGAAGAAGAGGTGATTTGGTTCTGAAAATGTGAACCCTAGAAACTGTGAATTTGGGGATGAAGCTAATTTGGACGAAGCAATGACACATAGAATAAAAAAACATATAAGCATTTCCACATCACCTGCCACGTAGGAATATTTAAAGTCTGTTACACCTTATTTGACAGAAAGGACTAACGTGCACCTTTTAGAATAATTAAAGGACCAGTTTGAAACTTTTTAGAATCGAGGGACCAAAATGGACCCAAGGGTATACTTAAGGGACCAAAAAGAGTATTTAGCCTTTGAATTTCTCTTGTAAAGTTGTTTTCTTTACTCCAAAGATAAATGCCAAAGCAATAATGTACCATAACTATTTAAGCATTCTTATTATTATTATATTAGATGAGATTTTATAAATTGGAAATAGCAAAAGATTGTAGATCATCCATCGGGCTTAAGGGAGAAGAAGAGTCTTGACAAATCAGAATATGATTTTATAAATTCTTTTACTCTCAATATTTCTTTATCAATTCTGAGAGCAGATGATTCCTGATTTGTTGTTATTTTCCTATTTGTTATTGTAGGTGAGTTGATATATAAACACATGATTCCTTATGGCTCTATCTTCCTTTTGTTTGATCCTCAAGTTGTTGCGTTCTCCAACCTAGTTTTTAGATTTGGTGACCTTTATTGAATTCTTTTCTACGAATTTAAATGTCAATGCAATAATGCTCATTAGATACTACATTATGTTGAACTTCCTCATTTTGATCTTCAAGTTTTGTTTCTTATTATTTTGGTTTCTTCATTTTGTTGTTTCATTTGGTTGTCGTGGTTTCAATCTTGGAGTATGCTCTTTTATTTTAATGATCTGCTACTCTATTGAGTTCTTCAAATATTCCTCTTCTTTTGATCATTTTTTCAATTGTCGGCAGTATTCTTCTTCTTTTGATCATGTTTTCAATTGTTGGTAGATTTGTGTTTAGAATTATGAATTTATGTTTAGGAGAATTTCAGCATTTATGGTTCTATATTATATGTCAGCCTCTTTCTTGGATAATTGAAACATGCATCTGTTTTGCAGAGTGAAGTTTGAATGTCTAGAATGTTTGGAGACAATTGATGAAATGGAGAAGAAACGAGAGTTTGTCAAAATAATCTGTATCTTTCATTACTGAGTGGAGCCTCTGAGTTTTGATTTGGTGATCTCTTTTAAAATCAATTCGGAGACTCCGTTCAAAATTTAAAAAATAGGTCTAAATTAAAAATGTATAATTTTAATAGTTAAATAGTTTTAAAAATATTTTTCAATTTTAAATACGTAACATTATACTCACCACATATAATGAGAGTGGTTGATTATAACACAATGAAGGAATTAAAATATAATTCTAAATTAAACTTTCCACAACAGGCATTAAAAATACAGTGCAATCTCTTTAAGATGTAAAATCCACCTATTATAGTATAGGATTAATTAGCGAAGTAATGAGACCCTTGCAATGTAAGCCTATAGATATACTTTTTCAACAAACAATCAAAATTGAACTTGCAACATTGTAAATAAAGTAGTGTCAAATCAATTTTAACTTTAAACTAAGCTTGTGTCCCATCTGCAATGTTCGCAATTGTCCCACAAATTTCCTGGAGATCTATGTATCTTTGAGAAAAAAAACTTCTAGTTTACTTGATAAACTGATATTCGTGGAAACTAACTGGACAATTGGAAATATTGCAGGTGGGACAAGAGTTTATTTACTATTTAAAAATGATAAGAAACTTCTTTATTTAACAATGACATAGTTTATATTGAAGTTATTTGCTTCCAAGTTTAATTTGTATTCGTAATTTATCATATTTGAGAATGTAAAGGGTTTTATTACTCTTTTATTGAAAGAGTTAATGATGAGGGAATTTGAAATGTCGGATCTGAGAAATTTGTTTTATTTCTTAGGCATGGAATTTCAAATGTTGAAGCAGGGTATAGTGCTACATCAAAGAAAGTATGTTAAAGAGATACTCAAGTAATTCAGAATGGATGACTCGAATTACGCATCCTCACCTGTCGAACCAAATAGAGAAACATGGAGAAGAGAACAAGGTTGATGCTACTTTGTTAAAACAAATTGTGGGATCTTTGAGATATGTGTGCAACAGTCGACCAGATATATGTTTCGCAATCGGATTAGTGAGCAGATACAGGAGTGAACCAAGTGTGTCACACGTGAATGTTGCAAGAAGAATTCTGAGATATTTAAAAGGATCGATAAATTATGAAAATATATTTCGACGAGACTCTGAAAGCAAAGAAGTTGTGATTAATTTCTATTTATATGTTGATTGCTGTGGAGATGAGGAAGATCGAAGAAGCACAACTAGTTATTTCTTTCAAGTCTTAGGTGACCCAATCTCATGGTGTTCGAGAAAGCAACATGTGGTGGCATTGCCATTGTGTGAGGCTGAATATATAGTAGGATCATATGTTGTGCGTCAAGCAATATGGATCAAATATGTGTTGGAAGAGATTGAGGTCGAAGTGAAGAAATTCTGGCGTTACAGATCAATAACAAATCAGTCATTAATCTTGCAAAGAATTCAGTTTTGCATGGAAGAAGTAAGCAAATCGAAGGAGAAGGTAAATGAAGGTGATTGAAGTAAAGCACTACTCAAGTGAAGCACAGTTAGCCGACATTTTTCCTAAAGTATGAAGATCGACAACTTATTAAATTTGAGAAAGAAATTAGAAATAATTCAAATCGATTATGATTAGCGTATGTTCGACAACTTGGATTATAAGGAGATATGTTATGATATAATTCAAGTCCACGCCCAAGTTAATTAGGGTTTTTTTATTACTTAGTATATAAGTTAGTTTTATATAAATAAATATATTGTAAATTAATTTTTATTCATTCAATAAAATTAACTCTTATTTCCTTTTGTGCTCTTAAAAATGTCTCACTCAAAAACATAGATGTGTAACTGATGCTATTTCATATTTCTCAAAGATTGAAATTCCAAGTGATGTATGTCATGCTTTCTATGCATTTCACTTTCTCAGCGTATTTTCTATTATCATAAGTTATCTTGAAGAGATTATAGAATTCATAAGCTCTGCCAAATAGTTTCACAAGTGTTTATAGATGATATTGGAATTTCAATTGTTTGACACCTACAATTTCAATGGCTAAATTCACTGTTTACTCGTTAATTGTTACTTGTTAATATATGAATGTTATTGAGGTTGTGTTGGAACTTTTGGAATGATATTAACTTAGAGTGGGAGTTGGAATAACCTTAAATGGAAAATAAATGAGTACATGTAAGAACTAGTATGAAAATGAATGTGAAAAGATTATTTTAGTCCCACATTGGAGGGAACACAAATATTAATAGTATATATATTATTGTTGGTGCACAAGAATTAAAGATGATAACAAAGAGAATAAACAAAAGCAATAACGGCGCAAAAGAGATGAGAGAATAAAAGTTGTATATTCTACTTGTGTTAAATAAATGATAGCTACTACAAGGCTATTTATACAAAAGAAAATCTTGCCACATAAGCCCTAATAGAGTAAACTTAGTGAACAAGTCTAAAGGTACACATGGTACAAAACTAACAAATACTAAAGTACAACCTCTAATGTTCCATTCTGGACTTGGCTTCTGCTTGCTTCTTCCGTGTAACACAGGATTCTTGGCAAGATTGATTGCAGACTTCTTGACTTTAATCTTCAGATCTTCTAATAAATTCAGAAGCCACACAGCTTGACATGCAGCTACAACGCCTGCAATGTACTCAGCTTCACAGGTTGATAGAGCAACAACAACTTGCTTCTTGGAACTCCAAGAAATAGGACCTCCCAGAAACATAAACAAATATCCAGAGGTACAGCTTGACATGCAGCTACAGCTAGGGGTGGCAAAACGGGTTGGGGCCCGCCGGCCCGCCCGCGCACCCGCCAAAAAATGGCGGGTTGGGTTGGGATTTTAGGCTCGCCGCTCGCCAAAGCCCGCCCCGCCAAAGCCCGCCGCTCGCCAAAACCCGCTCCTCCTCCAAAACTCACTCTTTTTTTAGTTAATTCTAGTAATTGCAATTCTTGATGGTTTATTTTATACATTTATTTATAAATATATGTAATATTTTTTAGAGTAAATTTGTTAAAAAATTACTTTTACAAAAAATTGTTTTAAAAAATAAGTGAAAAGTTTAATTAAAAAGGTAAAAAAAGCATATTAATCTATTAAAAAAATATAAATAAAAATAGGCGGGTAAGCCCGCCGCCCGCCAACCCGCCATCTTGGCGGGGCGGGCATGATTTTGATGCCCATTTTACTTGGCGGGCATGCCCGCCCCCCTTGTTTTTTGGCGGGCATAAGGCGGGGCGGGCGGCGGGCGGGGCGGGCGGGCGGGGCGGGCGGCCCATTTTGCCACCCCTAGCTACAGCGCCTGCAATGTACTCAGCTTCACAGGTTGATAGAGCAACAACAACTTTCTTCTTGGAACTCCAAGAAATAGGACCTCCCAGAAACATAAACAAATATCCAGAGGTACTCCTTCTATCAACTCTGTCTCCACACCAATCAGAGTCAGAGTAACTCAATAACTCTGATTATTCCTTTCTCCCAGAAGGAAACAATATGCCACACTTCAGAGTTCCATTGACATATCTCAAGACTCTGACAACTGCTTGGTAATGGGACCACTTAGGTTTACTCATGAACCTACTAACCAATCCAACTGCATAGCATATATCAGGTATGGTATTACACAAATACCTTAGAGAGCCAACCAGCTGTTTGAAGATCGTAGCATCAACATCTTCACCTTCAGAGTCAGAGTCCAATTTCTGATTCGTTTCTGACGATGTAACAGCAGCTTTGCAATTCTCCAGTTTGAACTTCTTCAGAAGTTCTAACTCATACTTCAGCTGATGCAGAATGATACCATCTCCTGAGTACAGAATCTCCATTCCTAGAAAATATGACATTTTTTCAAGGTCTGTAATCTCAAACTCATTCATCAGCACCTTCTTGAACTTCATCAGATCTTCTGGACAACTCCCAGTAAGCAATATGTCATCAACATAAAGACACAATAGAACCATATTGCTTCCAGAATGTTGCACATAAACTCCATATTCCATCTCACACTTCTGAAACCCTTGTTTCTTGAAAAATGAATCAATTTTCAAATTCCAAGCTCTGGGTGCTTGCTTTAATCCATACAGAGCTTTGTGTAATTTGTACACCATCCCTTCCTGATTCTTTTTTACAAAGCCAGGTGGTTATGACACGTATACCTCCTCTTGTAATGGACCGTTCAGAAATGCAGACTTTACATCCAGATGCATCAAGGAGCAACCTCTGTTTGCAGCTAACGCAATCACCAGTCTGATTGTTTCATGTCTAGCTACAGGTGCAAATATCTCAAAGTAATCTAGTCCAGGTTTCCGAAGAAAACCTCTGGCCACTAGCCTTGCTTTGTGCTTACCAACTGATCCATATGGCTTCAGCTTCACCTTGAAAACCCATCTGACGCTGATGGCTTTCTTCTTCTTTGGAAGTTCTGTCAGCTTCCAAGTTTTGTTTCTTTCTATAGCCTCAAGTTCTTCTATCATGGCATTCAGCCAGACTTTCTTCTTGAGCGCTTCTTCAATACCCACCGGTTCAGAGTCTACTAACATGGCACACTGAATGACATCTCCCTCTAAGTCAACTTCTCTGTCTTGCAACATGTCAAAATTTACAAACCTTCTAGGTATAGTTCTGACTCTTTGCGGCCTTTGAGCTACTTCAGAGTCAACTACTCCAGAGTCACCACCTTCATGATCATTTCCAGAAGCGTGTCCTCCAGACTCTACATCATTAAAGTTTTCCCTTCCAGAATCATGACTACCACCAGACTCTGGATCATCATCAGAATCTGGATCAGAATCAGATTCACCATCTGACTCATTTTCAGAAGATTCTTTATCTTCTGACTCTAACTCTTCTTCAAAAGTTATCTCTACATCAGAAGTTGGTTGAGACTCTCTCCAATCCCAAACTTCTGATTCCTTCACAATGACGTCTCTGCTGAATTCAACTTTGTTAGTATCTAGACAATAGAGCTTGTATGCACCTGTACTGTGGTACCCACCAATAACATCACTCTGCTCCTATCATCCAGCTTCTTCCTTCTAGCTTCTGGAACGTGTTTATAACACACAGAACCAAAAACCTTCAGATGACTAACACTTTGCTTCTCTTTAGTCCACTTCTCTAAAGGAACAATTTCCTTCAGCCTCTTTGTTGGACACCTGTTGAGCACATATGCTGAAGTAGCAACAGCTTCTCCCTAGAGGTTGTGAGGAAGCTTCTTCTATTTTAGCATACTTCTCGTCATATCAAGCAAAGTACGGTTTCTTCGTTCAGCCAGACCATTGTGTTGAGGAGTATAAGGAGCAGTAACCTCATGCTCAATTCCATTATCATCACAGAACTTCTGGAATTCTGTAGAGTTATACTCACCTTCACCATCCGTTTTGAGAATCTTTATCTTCTGACCATTCTGCTTCTCAGCCTTCACCTTGAACTTCTGGAATTCTGTGAACACCTCAGTCTTAAACTTGATAAGTGTTACCCACATCATTCTTGTGAACTCATCCACAAAAGACACAAAATACCTATTTCCTCCAAGTGAAGGTTCTGGAAATGGTCCACACACATTAGAGTGCACTACTCCTAGAGCATGCTTTGCTCTTGGAGCAACTTCTGATACAAATGGAAATCTGGGTTGTTTGTCTTTCATGCATACCTCACATGACTTCTCAGGCTTCACAATCTTTGGAATTCCATGTACAAGCTTCTTAGAACTTAGATGTCCCAGGCTTCTATAGTTCAAGTGCCCCAACCTCTTGTGCCACAGCTTACTATCACCTTCTGAGCCTTCAACACTCAGGCACTCTGTTTCAGCTGTTTCTACATTCACCTTGAATGTTCTGTTGCTTCCCTGTTCAGATTGCATAATCAACTTCTGATTGGAATCATACAACTTCAAGAGGTTGTTCTTCATAATAATTGAGAAACCTTTCTCAATGAGCTGACCTACACTCATCAGATTGCTTCTGATTCCAGGAACATACCAAACATCCTTAATCAGAACAGTCTTTCCATTCTTCACTTTGACTTTGACATTTCCCATACCTTCTGCATAAAGGTACTTGTCATCAGCACATCTGATTTTTGTCCTCCTTTCAGAGTCAAAATCTATCAGCCATTTTTTGTTTCCAGTCAAGTAATTTGAACACCCAGTGTCCATATACTACCACTTTGACAAACATCTTCCATCAGACTCTGAAGCCATCAATAACACAGGTTCATCATCTGAATCACCTCTGACTATGTTTGCTTCTTCTGATTTCCTTCTTTTGTTTGCCAAACAGTCTCTAGCAAAATGGCCAAACTATGTGCAATAGTAACATTGAACTTTCTTCTTATCCTTTCCCTTCTGATATCTCTTCTCATCAGAAGTTGAGGCTTCCTTCTGGAATCTATCACCACGTTTATGCTTCTGGTCCTTCTTGACAAAAGAAGCCTTCAGAGCTTGCTCAACTTCTCTCTCAGAAGTTCTCTCAGTCACATGCAACTGTTGTGCTTCTAAACTGCTTTGCAACTCTTCTATTCTCATGGTTTCCAGATCTTTAGAATGTTCAATAGATACAACAATATAATCAAATTGAGTAGTAAGTGACCTTAATACCATCTCTATGATTACTTGTTCAGAAAGGGTTTCTCCACAAGCCTTCATCTCATTAGTGATCACAATCACTCTAGAGATATACTCAGAAACTTTCTCATTGTTCTTCATGTTGAGATTTTCATATTGCTTTCTCAGGGATTGAAGTTTCACCTTCTTTACTGATACGTCACCACCGTAACACCTGACAAGTATATCCCACGCCTCCTTTGACGTCATAGCATCAGAAATCTTCTCAAACACATTCACATCCACACACTGATGGAGGAAGAACAACGCCTTCTGATCTCTCTTGTTTGTTTCTCTTTGCGTTTCTCTTTGTACTTTCGTTGCATTCGCTGCAACCGGAGCATATCCTTCAGTGACAAGATCTAGAACATCTTGAGCACCAAATAATACACGCATTTGAATCATCCATCTATTCCAGTTTTTGCCATCAAGAACTGGAAGTTTGGTATTCAAGTTGCTTCCACTCATCTTTAAACTTGTGCAGAGAAAAAAAACAAAATTCACTCACACTCACACAGTGTTTCCCAACCCACAAACAACCAAGAAAAATATGGTTCAACATAACTTTGTTTCCCTGAAAAAAATCAATTACACAGTCACACAAACTCACGTTCACTCGTGTTTCCCTGTGTTTAGAACCGGAGCTCTATATACCAATTGTTGGTGCACAAGAATTAAAGATGATAACAAAGAGAATAAACAAAAGGAATAACGGCGCAAAAGAGATGAGAGAATAAAAGTTGTATATTCTACTGCTTGTGTTAAATAAATGATAGCTACTACAATGCTATTTATACAAAAGAAAATCTTGCCACATAAGCCCTAATAGAGTAAACTTAGTGAACAAATCTAAGGTACACATAGTACAAAACTATCAAATACTAAAGTACCCTTTAACTAAACAGCTACGCTATCTGGACCCAGAAGGTAGAACTTCTGGTCAACACTATCTTTTGAGTTACCATCAGAAGATCAACCCGCATCAGAACTTCTGATGCTCATCTTCTGAATATGAATTACTCTTCAATAATTACAACTTAGACAATTGGTGTTGGGCCAAGGGCACCAACAATTTTGTAAAGGAGTGAGGCTGGCCGGCTTGGTTCAATCTGGTCTAGATGAATTAATTTTTTAGAACCTGAATTAGTGGAAATCCGTTGACATTAATTAATTAATTAATTCGGTGAACATTAAATACTATTATTTTATATTAGGAAAATAATTAATAAATATTAATTAATTACGAAATGGTGACGTGTCCTACTCAGACCAAGTGTTAACCTAATTTTTGACTAGTTTACTTGCCCACCAAAAGTCATACATGTGACTTGCTGACCAAGTGAAAAATGGTTATTTTTGACTTGGTTGGTTCTAGTCTCCCACGATTTTCTCTCACGTTTTCAATCCACTTAGTTGGATTCTTTGCCTATAAATTGAGCTCTTCAGTTCATTTGCGAACAACTCCAGAATTCACATTCTTAATCCTTTCTTCCCTCCCGCAATTCTGCTTCATCTAAATATTTCTTTTGTGTTTTTTGACTGGATTTATGTTGGTTGTTATAACATCTCAAGGTGTATATTACTTCGACCGATTCATCACAAGTGCAAGTGAAAATCGTATTTCTTGAACGTCTTGTTTTATCCTAGAGGCGTCGTGAGTATTAAGAGTTGCTTTGCATAATTTTGGCAGTACTTGGAGGCGTCGTGGGTATTAAGAGTTGATTTGCATAATTTTGGCAGTACGTCTTAAAGAAAGTGTACCGATCCGCGACTCAGCCGATAATTTTCTTGGTGGCGGTATTTTCAAAACCGAAAAAACAACCGGCGGTTATAATATATTCACACTAGTTTTAAGTGACTTTTGCAGCCTCGTTCTATTCGGTGTACACATTATTGTTTACTCGTCAGTTTTGGTGAAATTCGTATGCATCAATGGAATTATCTTCTTCTGCTATTGGCAGGTATACTTATTATCACATATATAGTCATCATACGATAAGCTGAATACAGTGACTACATAAAAAAAAAGTTAGAGCAAGAAATCTGCAAACACCACTTTCCCTTAGAAGATAGCAACTAGTAAATTTGATCAACTAAACTAAATGAGTCACTATACTTTCATTTAACTTAAAATTACTACAAATGTACAAATGAATAGAGGTAGTTTTTTTTTTTTTATAATATGTAACAGACTGATCTAGAAAATTTATTTCTAATTATCTCATATTAGAAACTCAGGTTTATAGAGTACATAAAGTTGGTTGGATAGCGTAACTAACTCGCAACAGCAGTGCTATCAGATTTGGCAGCTAACTATTACAAACAATTATAAAATTTAATGATCAAACAGTTAAACCAATACAGAAATTACTGATATATATACTCTTTAAATCAATTATGTAATTCTAGAAAATATACATAATACTATACCAGCCAACTTTGAAAAACTAAATTAAAATTACTACAATTATACATATCAATAGAGATAGTTTTTTTTTTGTAATTTTTATAATATGTAACAGACTCTAATAACAAACTAACTAACCAACTAACTAAACTACCTAATAATAAACTGTAACCAACTATTATATATATTTGGAAGAGTTAGATTTCAAAGCCTCACTCAAATCATACTAACACCTCACTCAAATCATACTAACACCTCACTCACCATGGCCATCAACTTCCAACCCTCATTTGAAAGCATAAGGCTCATCTTCCTCAAGCTTTTTGCGGTTTCATTTTCTTCCTTTATGTTCTTCTTGCTTGTTTCCATCTTTCTCTCCTCTAATGTCAAGTTTCACATAACTGAGTCTTCTCTCTCAGAGTTCAACCTCACAAGCAACAACACCTTAGATTACAAATTAGAAGCCAACATCGCACCAAGAAATTCCAACAAGAACGCGGAAATATGGCATTGGAAGATCGTCGCAATTGCATGGTACGAAGATATTGACTTTGCTGATGAAGTGAATTTGTCATATGTTGAAGGAAAGGGTGTGATCAAACTTAAAAGTAAAGCAGGTTACAAGTATAAAGAAGAGGCGCGTTTATGGATCTATAATCAGTCTTTCTTTGATTTCTAATGGTAACTCATCAGCATGTTCTTTTCATGATAAAAAATGCACAAGTGATATTCTTTGGTAATCGAAATCCTTTGTAGCCATTAAATGTGAGTCAACATTATGGATTTGTTTAATTTTAGTTTTTTGATTTAGGATTTGCTTTGTTTTAGATGATTCATGATAGAGTTGTATAACATCACATGGCCCTAGTGTATGTATAAAGTGCTATATATGTTAGGATTGTTTAGTTTGGAATTAGGATTTGAGATGAACTGTGAAAATTTATAAGTATTTTGCATTCTTGATAAACATATTTTAATATTGGTATGGTAAAGTTTAGTTAACATTTCGTTTGTCAAATTAGTGAATTTTAACAACGAAGATTACATTTGAGGAATCGGTTTAGTGAAAAATAAAAGTTTAATCTTAGATTTTAAAGTGTTGTAAAATAACCATTATTCTTACTAATTATGTAAATTGTGAGGTGTTGATTTCGAACTTCTATTTTCTAATTAAAAAAATAAAAAAGATTATTCTCACTCTGAATAAAAGATAATAGGCACCAAAATATTAACAAATTTAATTAAAAATAAAATAAATTTAACTATAACCATACATCACATTTTAGTGTATCTCTTTTCTTATAATTTTATTATTTATTTTTTAAAAAATTATCTGTAATAATTATGTCATTTTTTATCAAACAAATAACTGTTCTTTCATAATTTAAAATATAAAATAAAACTCATCTACACTTTTGGATACAAGGGATACTAATTTTTGAGTTACCATTTTTATTCAAAAACTACTCTTAATTTTAACTTTCTTTTTTTAGCATAAAAGCTAAAAGCAAATAGAGAATGCTTTCAACTATGTTGGAGCTCTGCATTATTTCTCATCAAAAATATTATTAAAAAATTCAGTGTTATAAAATTATAATGAAGAGGAAAAGAGAGTTAGCATACAAAAGAGTACATCATTTAAATCTAAACTCAAAAGATATAGAGGATTACGATTATAATTTTTAAGCCTTCAAGCTAGTTTTAATTCAGCACAACAATTCAATAAGATCGATTCAATTCAAGCGGTTTCATAAGAGCATTTTTAAAATAGAATGAGAACATGTACACCCTTATCAGAAGGTTGCATATCATATTCAGTATATTTAGTCACCATCAACCGTCAAATCTAGTTAGACGGTCTCCCGCACCCCACGTTCAGCCAAGCAAGAGCAGTTTTAACCGCCTATTTTATTCAAACTTTGTCACATCTCACAATAGGTATTACTCACCCACTCTTCCAACCTTATACATCTCTAACCTCATTGAATTGGGTTTTAAATTGCTAACCATGCACGTATACCTCTGCTCCACCGCATTAGAGGCTTATACCACTACATTGAAGGAACTCTCTTCCTTTACCTCACTGATCTCTTATTGCACACACGAATAATGGCACGGTTTGTGGCAATAGACTTTCGAGAAATCTACCGAGTCCTACTTGTTGCGTCGCCACAACAGTTCCAATATTCATTAACTCTTCACCGACAATGGTAGCTTGGATTGTAACCTCGACTATACGGTTGAAGTTGTTGCATTGGTCCTCACTCCCATGAAAGATATCACACCTCTTCTTGTAGTAGAAGTTCATCCAGTCCTTGTAACTTCTCCAACTGTCTCATCTTCAATTCTCAAGCTCTAGCCCCTCCACCTATCGGCTAGAGCACATTTCAAATTATGCCGACCTTTCAAACTTTATAACAACTTCTTCAAGGTCATACCACTAAACAACCTCAACCATAAACACAAGTTCTTGAGCCAAAGTTGTTCCAAAGCCTCCAAAAAATCTTAATTCCCTTAAGGATGCAAGGAGCGAATGAACTAGTTACCAATATTTAAAATTTAGTACAACAACAAAATGCACATCTCCTTACTGGAAAATTTCTACTAGTGGAAGAGAATAACATGTATATTTGCTTCAAGGTTACACACAACGGGTGGAAACATTGAGCGATAATCTTGGAGACTTGCCTCAGGTGGTTCTCAACTATGTAGTCCTAAAACATTGGGGAATCCCTAGGTTACTTGAACGCTTTTAATCTTGGGCTTATAATTTCCCCTCATAATGCTGGAGACGGAGGTGGGAGCCACACGCCCCCTGAAGATTGTTGTCATCAGACGTCTCTGTCATGTCATTATCAAGCAAGAAATGAGCAGAGCATTGAAGTTTTGGCCCCTTCTATTCGTACAAAGAACTTGTTCTCTACAAACATCTTTGACAGTAGAATCCTCAAATATCTTTAAAAATGCCAAAGTTGGATAAATATAAAGGGTTGAGGATCTAGACGAACATATTAAACATGTAGATACCATGCTAAACTATTACCACATCATGAGCGCGACAAAGAACAATTATTTGTCTTGGTCCTAAAGGGAGCTTCCATGACGTGATTTAAAACTTTACCCAATTGATCCATTAACTCTTAAAAGTAACTGTATTATTAATTTAAAACTTAGTTTTTCGGAAAGTGAAAACCCACAAACTATAGTCGTTCTTAGTGGAATCCATCAAAAGGAGAAAAAAATCCTACGAGAAAATATTGACCAATTTACCAAGTTATTAGTTGAGATAAACATATTGAATGATGAACTAAAGTGTTGAATCTTTATAAAGATAAATCTTCAATAATGTTGGTTACGAATATTTTATTGATCAAATCTTAATAAATTTGAATCTCTTAAATATATCAAATTCAATCATGTCGAAACCAATTCATATTAAATATTTCTTAATCCAAAAACACGCATAATCAATCCAATATTCATTATGTTGATTGAGATTAGGGTTGTTTTCGGTCCGGTCCGGTCCGGGTATTTGCTATCCCGAGAGCCGGACCGAAATAGTATCGGGTAAATCCGGACCGGAACAATGATGGATCAATTTTTTGGACCGAAACCGGACCGTTACTTCAGATATCCGACAAAAGTATCCAATATAGTATCCATTTTTGGTATCGGATAAAAAAATTACCTATTCCCGAGCCGAATAACATTTGCTCGGTCCAATGGACCGGTTCCACCGGTCCGGTTCTCGGATCCTATGGACCAAATACAGCCCTAATTGAGATCCTGGATTTATACAAATCTTGAACAAATTAGAACACCAAATACAATCCTGCTAAAAACAGATTTAGGATAAATCTTTTTCAAATTCATACACATGCTAACACGCTCATACATCTCATTGAACCAAAAAGGAAATAAAACTTAAAAGTGCAATATAATCTTTAATCAACCTTTTGCGCCAAGCAAGCAATTCGAGATATGATGTCAAGTAGAATGTGAAATATTTTGCTTAACATGTTGTTTTCCACGAGTTTTCATAAAGACAACTCTGAATCTTCATTAAAACAAATCAAATAATGTATTTATTTGATATAAAAAAGAATTTAAAACTCTCAAGTAGAGGATTCATAATGAAATTTCTTATAAAATATAAACGCGCTATAAATCATCTTTAATATATATTGGAGATCTTTTTATTAAGTGGAAATTCAAATATTGTAATCAAAACAAATTCAATTAAATCTCATGGAATATTTGTTTAATTTTAATTCTTCAATTAATATCTTTGCAAATCCATTTAGCAAAATCTTGGACCGAACTAAATCTTTCCTTTAAATCATATCCAATTAAATATTTTCTTCAATACAGATATAATTAAATCAAATCTTCTTTAATTAAATCAAATTCAAATCTTTTAATTAAATCTTATCCAATTAAATCTTCTTCATCAATATTTATGATTTAGTAAAATCTTTTTCAAACTGATTTGAATTAACAACCTTTTTTCAAAGGCAGTCTTCTGATCAAACTAAAATCGAAACTTATTGTTTGACTAAATACTGAAGCTATCATATAACTCAATCTGAGCACGGCACACCAAGATGTCACATAACATATAAATGAGTGATATTAAAAAATGAATTAAACGAGTCATGTGCCATTTTTATTTTCATTCAACTTGCTCTCTCCCCCACTATCAAATTTATGTACTACTAAATTGACTGAGTCATGTGACTCACAATTATCATGTTATATTCTTAAATAAAAATAGAGAGAGATGACATATCATATGAGAATACCTTCTTTATATGAGAATGATGAGAATAAAAACTTACTATTGGATTTATATTTCGTGGTTGAGATTAAAAGATATTTTTAAAATTTTATTAGTGATTTCTCTTTTCTCTTAATGGCACATGATTTAGTGAAAATAACAATTTAATCACAATCTTTCCTTTTTAAATCTGATGATTCTTATTCATTCTCACATTCTCATATAACTTACTCATTCTCAATATATATATATATATATATATATATATATATATATATATATATATATATATATATATATATATATATATATATATATATATATATATAAGGAGAGATCAAATTACACCATTTAATTACACTAAGTATTACACTGATTTACAACCTTTGATTTACTTAAAATCTAATGGCTATTCAAAAATCAAACTTAGTAAAATATTTTCTTTTTTAACATGACCATTCATTCCATATATATCTATCTAATAAATGCCATATATCTTAACACAATATTATTTTTATTTCACTTCAAATTCATATATATTTACATGTAAATAAAAAAAATAAATACCACATGAGTTTACTCTC